>NC_037591.1:24427900-24727900 GCF_003073045.1 Pomacea canaliculata | reverse complement strand
TCTTCTTATATATTGCTCTCATTGACACATGGAAGTCGCCGACATTGATGACTTCCGGATATGCGCAAACGGCTGAGGAGAGACAAGTCACATGACCACCAGCAGATTAACGACTGTTGTTCTTGTCATTAAACAATCACAAGTTTGCATTAGATCGTTTGTTCGTTTGGGTAGTCTGTATAAAACTACTAGAAAGATTCAGTGGGCGCTTTAATGAAAGTTGATGAAGCCAGCAGTCAACCATCTTCCTACTGATAGTGTCACTACATTCCGCAGAGATCAACAGATCGACCTTCTGAAATTTGAAATTATAAAACTAAGCAGTTCATGAAAACAAGGAAAAGATGCAATGTTGCCAGATCACAAAAAATTCGGAAAGACATAGTAGAGCATTTCAAACACTGAGAAGATAACATTACGAGTAGCAACATGGCGCTGTCGGCTTCAAGCAGTCACAGGGTTAATCTATTAGCTTCGGATAATTGTTCCATCCCAACATAAATACTAGGGAAGCACTTAGGACAGCTGCACCACATACAGCACGAAACAGGACAACTACAATACGACTTAAAAGCAGCATTGACAAGTAGAGTAAGGGCGCTGCACTCTCCGAACTCAGAAACACAGAAAGGAAGGATGAAATGAAGAAACAGCAACACGGCATCGTGCAGCGCTGAAAACATAACATGCTTTGTATTTCGCAAAGAACAGCAAGGAAAACATCAGCCAGTGAGAAGAAAAGTTGTGGCATCTGCAGTAATGTTTAGAAAGACGACCTTTGAAAACATCACCACAGAGCGGAATGATGGTCAGGCGTACACCCGCATCGGTGGACAAAGAATAACAGCAACATTATGCGTTAAAACAAGAACATGTGTGAAGGGAAAGTAGGCTTCACTAGGAAAAATATCTTTAATGAGTATGATGATTAGCTGCATTGTCTTTCAAAGGAAGCGGCTAGGAAAACAGCTGCAGTTGCTTTGGAAAATACAAAGTGGTTTGGCGGTTTTAGAACTAACAGAATAGTTTCACAAGAAATTCCAGCGCTACATCGTTGTAAAATAAACATGAATGCCATCTGCGCTATGTTTTGAAAAGAAAAAAAGAAATAAAATTACAAGTTGAGCACTGAAATGAGGGAACAGAGAGGAACGACAAATTTAGACGAAGGATGTTTTCCTGAATTCTGGTTTGCAGATATAGTACAAAAAACATGAACAAACATTTTCACGGGACATCACTTACGCATGCGCACACTCACCAACGCATATACGGTTCTTCAGTCTTTCATTTTCTCTCTCTCATACTTTCTGTAAAAGCTGCAAAAGAATGCTCGAGAATTGTAATCTGTGGGAATCACTTTCATACCCGCTAAGAGATGGCCTCGATCTCCCAGGAAGAGCAGTCTTCGGGAAACTGAGACTCGAATGGCCCTCTTTAAGCCCCACGAAGGCCGATTTTTCACTCGATAAATACCGCGTGTGTTGGTGTAGATAAATCACGTATATCAGATCTGATCACTTGAAAACGAGGCTCATTTCCGGCTGGTACAGTATCCTGCTTCACTTACAATATCTTAATGATGGTAATGCCCTCGTCACAGGGCGATAAAAAGCAGACATCGAATTGTGCAGCGCACGTGCTGAAGTCAAAGCACTTGAGAGCATCTGAGGCTGGATGGGTGGATGGGTGTGAGTCGGGATGGTGTGTGGGAAATTGATGCCTGCAGCAACCAAGTATTTTCTTGACCGTGAAAAACTCCATGCGGAAGTTGCTGGAAACCACTGTGTTGTGCAGAGGAAACAGAGACTGACTTGAACTGAAGTGATGGGCTGAGAATTCCTAGACAGGGAAGCTTAGTGTGTTCAGTATGCACAGCCACGATGACCGTGTCCAAAACCTTCTTCCCAAAGGGGATACTTTGACATCTTTTATCGGAAACAAAAATAAAAACATCTTTCATGTCATTCCTAAGCAATTCGCTGGAGGTTCTCACTCGTGTCATGTGGGATTGAAGAAAGTAGGAATACAGCTAAAAAAATTACTTATTTCCGTAAGCGAACCTTAACCGAATAATTCTAAGATTATATATTTTTTTAATTTCTCCTCTCGTTTTCTTTCTCCACCACCCGGCTACCAAACCTCTTCATATTGATATGCATGTATCGGTGTGTTTGTGTTTAATACACGTACGAGTCCATCTCACACATACTTTATAAAGCCTCGTCAGTTTTTTTGTCAACTTATAATTTAGATAAACTGTTACTTTTGCGTATGTTAAATTTTAGATAGTTCAAAAATTTGATATTTGATGAAGAAGAGGAGCAAGCCTGGACTGGTGATGTCATTCGAAGAACTCGCTCCGATTGGTTCGACAAAAAATTATTTCTCGTTCAAATGTTACTACGAGCTCCACGAGCTGCATTTTTCCGGGCTCGTGGCCATCATCACATCTTTCTTTAACTCCTGCAACAGTAGCCTTTCTCCTCCTGACCTTTCCTATCGGTTTCCGGTGTATACGATCCAGCAGATTGGTTCCTAACGACTGCTAATACACAGCATCATTATAGATGGGCATCCATCGAAACGGCGGATGCCATTCATCTTCTTACCTGGCGAGGAGACGGGAGACGATGGGGTGGCGGGGTGTTAGGAGGGGTGGAGAAGACGTTTGATAACGATGCTGTGATAGACGGCCGGGTGAGGGTCGAGTAGCTTTCTCGTGCCGAGCTACTTTCGCTGGAGGTCAGCCCTCGAGCTGATAATTCGCTCAACAGCTGTTGGCGGTGTTGTGCTCCAGGGGCGCTTACTCTGCAGGTGCTGACGTGTGAGCACTTGTAAGCTTTTCTTCTGCAACATTTGTCTGCAATGTAAATGTTTTATTTGTTTTGAGAAATTCTTTCTTCCCCTTCTCGCTAACCTCTTCCGCTTCATTCTGAATTGCTCTCAAATAAATACTAATGCGAATTAACACCAGAGGCTAGTTGCACCAAATGTTTCTAAAACCTCAAACTGTTCTGTAGGAGAAATTTATCAACCATTTTTTTCAAAAATCGATTTTATGCCATTTGGATGCGTTGCACAAGCGCATAGGAAAAAATGTGCTGACGAGACCGAAAGTCTGGCTGAAGCAGTTTTATCTTATTTAAAACAATTTTAGGGTTAAAAAATTTTTAAATTATGTTGTGCACTGTGTTTCTCTAAAACTGATTATCTCAATATATTTAAGGCCTAAAATTAGAAGTGTGCAGGAAAGTAGCTGGCCCTATAAATATGTGATCGCCTGAAAAATGTTACTCTTGGTGCTAACATCAAACTGATTTTTTAAAGTTGTCGACCTACGGTTTAGTAGCAGCACTTTTAAACGCATTAAGTCGAGACTGAATTAAGTTCTTGGTGATACTCATTGTCCAAATCGTAGCAAACTTTCCCTTGTATTCGAGAGATCAAAGCCTTGGAACATCGCGATTCCCACGTGTGTAGGAAGAGGTCGTGGTCAGATGCAGGACGGATATGTTAAATTAACCTGATTAAAGTTGTCCATGCACCATCAGCATATCACAGAACCAAACTTTTATGTTTAAATTTTGTTTATAGTAACGAAAAGTATTATTTGCTGATATTGTAAGAAACTGTATTTTGTTATCAGCTTAAACCAGTCACAGAAAAGTGTACTTGGGTAGGCCTTTAAGTATTACTGACAGCCAGGTGTCACGTGGTATCACTCGGTCGGTCTTCTTTTGTGTGTCTCACTACTTTTCCACAACCCGGAACACGACAAGGTTTGAATGGATGTACATTTCGCTTGTTTGGTTGGCTCGGAGTTAAACTCCAATTTCTCTCTCCGCTCACTCTATCCACACACACGCACACACACTCACACGCACACACAATCGCTTGTTTGAAGCGGCTTCTATCATTGTTTTATTTTTGTCCAGCTTTTTGTATTGTATTTGAACAAAACAGAAGGACAAAGCCATCACGAGTGGAAGCATAAATTTATCACAGGACACTCGTCCTTTCTTGTACCATGTGTGAACAAACAGAAAAATAAAACCTGACAAAACACACATTGATCACACCACTCTAGTGCTTGGCACCACGTGTCAACCTTTGTTACGTTACCGAGCGCACATCAGCCAGCGTACGTCACCGCTCGCACATGGGGACATTGTCTGCTTTAATGCACACTTGCTTTAAAATTCGATCTCGGAGAAACTTTATGTTGGAAGGTGCATATGGGAGAGCTAGAATGCATTAGTCGGGACCATTCTAGGCACTTCTTAACCCAGTGAGTGTCTTGAACATTTGAGCGACTTTGGCAGAGCTGTGTGTGAAAGTCACAGGAAACCGTTGGTTTGGGGCGAACGTTTGGGGTTTGAAACATTAATGAATATTTCAAGTTCCCACTTGTTTGATAATACATTGCCAATACATTTGCCAACTCAAAGGGACTTTTAGGTCAGTTTGGAACTTAGACACTTCGACACTTTTACAAGTCTGGTTCAGTTCTATTTCCAATGGACCTGTATGTCCTTCCCAGCAAAAACCTGAAAAAATATCATCTACAGTCACACACGCTTTCTATTATTAATCTTTATTACTATTATTAATCTTTTCCCCAGACAATGTACCCTCCAATGTTGTAGATTACTAACCGACAAATCCTATGAAGTTATCAAACTACAGACTGCAAGAACTTGTCAGATTTATTTTGTCTGATACTATTATCAAGTAAAGACATATTTACATGCCTGTCACGAGCCTCTGTCGATTTGTCATACTTGACCTGACAGCTGTATGTGCCTGACCATCCGACTTTTGACGATGTCTAAAATAAAGCGATCAACCGGAGTTTATCCATTAAGGTTCATTGAATAGCTTGAGGACTTCTTAAACATGATCTGCTTTACCGTCAGTGAATCGTTAACCTCGCCCTCCCCGACCCCCCCTTTCATTAGGGCTGGCTTGGTAATCCACTTGTCAGGGCAGCAACTGGTCATTGACAGCCAGAATCACTTCAATTTCGTTTGCAGCATATGGAATGGACGGCTTTTATGCTTTTCTTTCTTGTGGTGTCTTATTTATGTTGTTGCGAGGGGAAAATAACCAGCCTGCTGGTCTCCAAGAGTTGAATTAAAGCTAAATACCAGTGTGAAAACATTCATATTCATATTAAAATTTATATCTCTTCAACTAGGATATATATATTTCATAGTCAAGTCAACTGTTTATGTTATGCAATGCTAATTTTCGTTTTTTTCTTTTTTTGTTGCAGGTAAGTGATCTGTTCTTGAACCTGATCTGTAACAGTGAGTAGACTGTCAAGCCTTTTCCTGGATGTTTGTATAGTCCTCATTATTGTTTGTACCTTTATGTCACTCTGCAATCTGTCCTACCACAGAAAGTATGTCGCTGTACACTGTCGTTTAATTTCGATCCTCTTCAGCCTGTATCTTGCCCATGGGTGTGTTTCATGGGTGTTCGTTCCGGTTTTCCAGAAAAGAGAGCCAGGTCCTTGCACTTCTGACATTTAAGGGCACATTTGTGTTGGAAAGGCGATACAATGTTCATGCTGCCTACTAGAGGGACTTGTGCATCCGTATTGAATTTCGTCCCTTGGCCGAGATCATTGTGTAATAAACTGATATTGAAGAATATTGCACAGCCTTACACAAACAACCTTTGTTTACGTTACTTGAACTTAATACGTTACACATACATCTGTACACATGCACAGATACACACACATACATATGTACACAATGACATGTACAGATACGCGCGCGTGGACACACGCACACGCTTTCTCTTTTCTCAGTCTTTCGAGAGCATTTTACGATTTCTCGATCATCGTCGTAAATTTCAAGCACTTGGCAGGTCGATTCACATGGATATGACCGGGTACAGAACTGGTCTGTTTAGTAGCTGCCTGCTGACTTCCGTCGGAAGTGCACTGATCACGTGTCTGGTAATTCCCAGCGCCAGGCCCTCCGGACTGGGTAAGAGGACAGAGGACATCAGGCCGCGACTAAAGCCCGCACCGAAGATTATCCACGACGGGCGGGGACCGTCCCCAGGGAGATGAGAGCCAATGGCCGACAGAGGACTACTTAGTAGACGCCTGCTCATTTTCGTGCCCAGCAGGGGCGCGTAATTCACCCACGACTGTGGCAATCAACTCCCCTTAATGCTTAGGCCTCAGAGGCAGGTTTTTGCACACAGCAGACGGTTTGCGGTCTGTGCGGCCAGCCACACAGCAGAGCGGCCAAGAAAAAAACAGAACGGGTTGCAGTTGCAGTTTTACGCCCGTAGCCTCCAACATTAGGCTAGTTACATATCAGGGAGAGAATCCACACTTACTTTCAAGGGAGACCATAAAAGACTTGGTCCACTGAAATGAAAGTTTACTCAAAAAAAAAATTAAAAAATAAAAAAAACAGCACTTTTCAACAGAAATGCTGTCAAGATTTTATTTGATTAACCGACCATACTTTTCTTCTTGTAATCGTTCTTCATTTAAACAAAGGACCAGCAGAAGATCATTGAATACATTGTAAGTTTAGAGAATGATAGGCACGGATGGTGTAAGAGGCAAAATATATCCTCATGTACACACATCCACATGTTCACATATCCACATGTAGTGGTATAGACTATCTCTCCCAAAAAACACACACAGCTCATCATCCTCGTCAAACTGTCTCTTACGATTATTTCCCCTGTGACGTCCCCAGGCAAGGTAATGACTGTGCAACACGCCAGTCTTTCCCCCCAGTGAGGCCAGCCAGCCGCCTGGTCAGACATACACGCCGCTTAATGCTTCAAAGCCCCTCAAGCAAGTTATCCGCCCTGCTTCTACATGTGCATAGGCTTTCTCTCTCACAAAAAACACACAAACAGCTCTAAACACACACACACACATACACACTTTCGCATATTCTCTGGTATACACAAAAGCAAGCATTCGCACGCGCAGACACGAAACGCTTGTACTGGCTCTTACACATCACGTGTTCCAACTCCTCACTTTTTTTTTTAGCCTGGCAGTCTTCTTCCACCACTACTTTCTTCATGACAGCTTAATCAGGGAACAGAGAAGGGCAGATCCCACAGAGGCACTGCCACAGTTAGGTCTGGAGCATGTCAAGAGCCCATACCGGCAAAGAACATGAGTCTTGTAGGGAAAAATACATTGATGGTATTACTCTGTCAGCCATTGAACATTTTGTTCTGAGGACCTTTTTTTCCTCTGTTTGGCGAGACAAGCCCAGACATTTCCTCTCACTCGAAACATTAGCTACTTTTGCGCTAATGACCTTATCTCTTGTGTAGACCATCCTTCCCATGGATCCAGCAAGAGTTTTTGTCTCTTTTTCTAAAACATTACAGGCTCTGGTCATTAGTTTTAACTTTCTCCGGTTTGAACTTTGAGTGTACTTGTTATAATTCCTGTGTGATTAAGGTAATCTTATCACCACCCCTCTCTCCTCTCTCTTTGTCTGTGTGAATGAAAGCGTGCTTGTCTGTCTTTAATGATGAATATCTGTCCGTCACTTTGACTGCTTGTCTGCCCTTTTATGTCACTTCCTTTGACCGTCTACAGGGAAAGTTATGAGTGTGCAGCACGCCATCTCCACAAAAACATACATTTATGTGTATTATCCTTCTGTCTAGCTGTTTCTTTTTTTTCGGCAAAGCTGTAGTTAAGAAATTTCATTGTCTTCGTATAAAGCAGAATAACGAGTGTGTTGATTCCGGCCTTTGCTACATCCGGCAATATGAACACATACACATATACACACTTATGTATTTATATGAGACAATGCACGAGGGTAGCATCCCTCTTCTAAAAGATGGGGATTCCTCCAGCCTCTAAATAGAAACTGGAATATCATCAATCGATGTAATTGTCGAGATGCTTGTTCCAGACAATAGACGGAGCATCAGTGTTTGATGTATGGCAGATTCGTGGCCATTCTGGTGACTGGCGATTATTTAAACGAGGAGTGTTTGACACTTACTGGCAATTTTAGAAAGAAGAAGAAAACATTACTAAATAATCATCGTTTCAGTACTGAAAATCCTTAGTGATTTGTTTCACACGAGTTCAGATGCGGTAAAGTATCTAGTAATTTAAATTAAGATGATGACTTCAGTTCTCATCTTTGATGATACCAAATATATTATTGCAAAAAAGAGGAAGCATACCTAATAAATCCCATCTGTCAATCTCATTAATATGCTATCTGATCACTTTTCGGAAGGTGTTTGATGGCATAATTAACAATAAAACAATTTTAATACTTTAAGAAAGGGTTTAAATGCTCGGTTTTATAGCAGATTAACAGAAATGTGAGTGAACACATTGTTTTGTTGAGTGAACTGCCCGACATATTTCCGTCATTACAAAGGCTTCCTGCCTGATTTAAAATGATTAATAACAGACTTTTTGCAGCTGTGATTCACACGATTCATGAGCAGTCATGGAGAAGTTAAAGGTCGGTGTAGGATGAGATGTTAGAAACGACGCTTTTATCGGATCCAGATTTGTTTGAGGGCGGGGTCCATTTCCTCTCTCTCTTGCTTCTCTCCCTTTACACACCCCTCCTATGGTGTCAAGTACCCCTTCTCGACAACCGAGTGACTCGGGGAAGTTCACTGCACCACTCGGGTATTAAACCAGTCATCTCCACACATTCGTCTGTGTGTTTCAGAACATTTATGTACCTGTCCTTACATCATTGGTCTCGTAAAACAATAAAAGCAAAAACGCAGACTATGTCTGCAGCTCTTTAGAGTTTGCACCCTCGGCCACTGCCCAGCTCCCCGAGCGGTAACACCAGACCTGCTGATGGGAGGAACGCGAAAGGAGCCTTGAAGTTAATGAGAGGAGGGAGACTAGAGGCCTCCAGTAGGAGCATCGCTCGTGTCCGGGTACCCGGTGTACTCACTCTGGAGAGTTGCTCTTCGTCTTATCAAGTGTTTCAAGCTGATTGCCTGTAGATCATAAGACTTGTAACAACTGCGTTACGAGCCCGTCGCCATGGCCGCATGCTGTGTTTGCACTTCAACCATGTATTCTCCAGAGTATATTTGTAATCTTTACCTACAAATCGTTCAGTGGTAAAAAATCCTAGTCTACATCACGCCCCGCTTGCGAGAAGTGGGAGATGGGAGGGGCGGAAGGGGAGAGAACCGGATGAGACCGTGCGCTCCGGAAGATGAAATGCTCGTATCGTGTCAACTGAACACAGCCAGTCAACCATATGCCTCCCGCTTACCTCCCTGGGGTCGACTACATCAAAGGTACTATTCATTTCCCCCACAGAGCATGGCTTTAGCAGCAAAAGCAGAGACGTGACGATGGTTGAGCAAAGTCGGTCTGGTCTGCTAGAGGTCGCTTTTAACCCATCCTCACCTGGCCTACAGCTCCACTCGCCATCTTCCTAGACTTCCGAACACTCCATGAAGACTATTTACAAAGAGGATTGTATATGTTTATTTAACGTTAAAATAAAAATAGTAATATATTTTACTTTTATCCTTTTTGCTCATAGTTGCTTCGCTCTGCTTTAGTTTGATTGTAGCAGCAGTCCAGCTTCTTTCCCTGGGAGACCACATACAGGCGCTCACTTCAATCACACAGGGAAGGTAAAGTGAGGGAAGGAGGAACAATCACTCCCTCCAACACTTGGTATTTACTGTGCTTTCGACAAGACAGCCCTTTAATGAAAAAGAAAAAAAAAAGCTGGAGATAGTAAAGTCTTGTTTAAACTTTGACGAACAGATTGATGCTTGTTCGTGCGCATATATTTTTGGCTTGCGCTGCTTTTTGAGTTTTAGAACGCGTTTACACTAACTGCGTTTAGGCTGAAAAGAAAAAAAAAAGCAGAATGCAACGTGGCAGGGAAGACAATTCATGTTAATTTCGGCTGACGACTGACGAGATATAACCTCTAATGTTTTGAAGTGGGTGAACATGCCACGAAGCAGTAGAAAGTTATGACGTGTGAGGGGAGAAGGCACCAAGGGTCGGAGGTCCCCTGTGGCCCTCGTCAGTGTATGGACGTGCAGTCGCTGAGCATGCGCAATGAGAAGGGAGATGGCGGAAGTGTAAACACGTTTAGACCATTGCTAGGGTAACGTAACTTCTTTTTGTGCGTATATTCGACAAGTGCTCTCCCCTGTGTGTGTTTGAGAGAGAGAGAGAGCACTGTGTTTAGACCATTTCACCAGGATTGAGTTTAGAATCATACAAGATGCGCGCGCAGTGAATACTTGTAAACAAATTTCATGAGCATTCAAGTGTGCTTACAATATTATCGATTAAGTGTAATTTGTATTAAATGTTTATAAGTATCTGACACAGTTTTACAAACAGCGGTATCATTAAAGGTTTAGTGTTTGGAGCACTGAATAGTTAAATTCGGGTGGGCGTCTACACAACTCGATGGGTACAAATACGAGACTCGGAGGTAAAGGGAGAGGGTAGTGTTTGCAAGGTAGGGAGAGGCGCACCACTTGGTTGTGGGATTTAGTTTGCAACACGATCTTTTCAATCTCTTTCAATCGCACATCAGACATGCGCAGTAGCTTTGAATCAAAATTTAAAAAAAAATGTGTCGCGCTTTGAAAGCCAACCTTTTCAGCTGGGAAGTCTTTTGAGTTTTTCACGATGTTTCCAATTTAAACGTGCACTAACAGACCCTTGAGATGGCGTGAGCACTGCAAGTACATACATGCACAGCACTGCCACAAATTTTAAACCATACAAAACAACCGCTGCTGCTGAGATATTTCATAATAAATCTGATACATTTTCACACAATTACACACATATATTAAAATTTTAACAAGTTGCCGTTGTTGGACATTTGTCAACAGCCTAAACCACTACTGTCATGTAAAAGAGTATACCATTTCGTTCACAGAGAAGTGTGCAGGAGTGGAACACGAGATTTAAAGTGTATCTCTCCGGATTTGTTTGCTCGACTACACCCTCGATTTTAGACAATATCTTTTCATCCTCTGAGCTACTATTGCTTGAGTGCGTGGACCCTAGTTTCCACAAGTGTGCAGGTCATGTGTGGATGTGTGGGTGGTGTAGAGATTGGAGGCGTGGGGCGGTGGGGGACTACTAAAGAAAGAACCCGGGAACAAGCGGCCCCCTTCGTCTTTGACTACCAGTTGGAAACACGAATGAGGAAACGCCCAGGGCGGGGATGGCTTGCGATGAAATCAGGTGAAACACATTGCGCTCTCTCATGTCTCTACCAGATCACTAAAACCGCTTTACATCGTCTGGTGAAAAGTGTTCATTTTTTTTTTTATAAGCGCCTGCACGTGATCTTGAGGGAGAGAACAGAGAAATAAGAGCCAGAGAGAAGAAGAGGGACGATCTGGGTGTTTACTCTTATGTCAATGTTAACACTTACCGGTACTACTACGAAAAAATGTGGAGCTTAAGGGGGTCAACGGGGCTCTTCAAGCTCTTAAAGGGGAGCCTATCCTACCTGCACTACTTGGGTGAGGAGTTGTGGGTACACGGTACCATCAGGAAGAAACATGGAAGGGAGAAGGAACTCTCTCGCGGAACACACACTTCAGAGAGTCGGTACACACTGAGAAGTAGACAGTAACTGCTTAGTACTTGGGATGATGAACAAGCTGGTATCAGACGAAGAAGCAGATATCGAAAGAAAGCCTATAGAACATTTCAAAATGTCAACTGTTCAGTTGGATGCTTCAACTGTTTCTCATGGGGACCAGCCATCAAGATCCAATCACCGTCTTTCAGCCATTAAGGTCCCAGAGCATTTGCAGTATTTTAGACCATTTCCTCCCAAACCACCCCATCCACATCCTGGTAGAACTGAGGGATTTAAAAGAGCAAGCATGCCCCAGCCTTTTAACCTTGTTAACTTTCCCATCTTTTGATGACATCAGGCTTTCTCTCTTTCTCTGCTTTTATCTTTCATTTTTTGTATGGATCTTACTAATTATATTTGGTATTCGTGTCATTTAGTCTTTTTTTCACAACCGTGGATGCACACGCACGCCCACAAACACACACACGCGTTCTCGCAACGGTGATATTTCAATAAAGTCGTTATTTATCTTTGCCCTCCTTTCGTTTCTGCCACCCTGCCTTTCTGCCTACCCGTCTTGCTGCGCCTGTGTATGCAAACAGTCATTAATGCGTGTGATAAAACCTGCGTACATTCATACCTAAGTGGCACAGTTTGCTTTCCAAACAGCGCACCTGATGCCAGCGGACCCGTGTTTGTCATCTTTATTAACATCTCTTTTCCCGGGAGATGATCACAAAAGAGTGCGGACGTGGTAGAAGAGAGAAGTCGCAGTGGAGAATGAGAGGTAGTTTGGTAGGGGATATTGAGGCCGAGCCCGCGGTCTCCAAGCTGGCACACAAAGGATGTCAATATTTAGAAAATACCTCTCGCTCCTCTCTCTGTTTCTGCCGCCCCCTCTCCTTTCTGAACATCCATCCCCTCCTCTCATTTCGCCATGAAAGTATTATAGCTTTTAGTTGCTGGCATGGCATACAACTCAACCCACCCTCGTCACTCATGGGTTGACCTACCCTACTTCTGCTACCTACATCCGGGCTCTCCGCACCACTGGCATGCGCCTCCTCCTGGTGTCCCTCTCATTGTGTCATATATTATTATATCCTCTCTCTCTCTGCCTTCATCATCTGTCACTCGGACACTCAACAGTGCTGCATCACACGGAATAATGTGTAAATAAATAAGTGCCACACAATATGAGGGTCACCCCAAGCACGTGACTTACTCTCGTCGATCGCGAGGCGAGAACTAGGTGCTAGGCCAAGGTCGCTACGGACATTGAGCCTGTAAACAGGTTATAGGGCGATCGAACGGACACGGTCGGTTATGACTTATTTATGGAGTGCTTCACAACAATGGATTTTATTTTGTCTTTCACCCTCTACACTATGGAGAAATCAACTTACAATGGGACAAACAAATAAACGCTTACTGGCGGGTTTCGAGTCGTGCAGATTTTTGTATAGCCCGGAATTACTGTCAACATAAACATCATTACCATTGACTACCCCATTCTTATCTGGTCTTTATTTATTTTTTTTTTTAAGTAGAGATCTTTACCTGCGCATTCTTCAACATTTGGTGACAAGATTCAAGATTCAAGATTCTTTTCACGAGGGTGACCTCATGGTGTCTGTACCTAACGCCAGTATGAACGTGTGCTACCTTTGACCCTGGTACAGCGCGTGTAAACACCGCCCACAGCGAGTCGCCACTAGTGCACAACTTACTTCACCCAACCAATGGGATTTATGGGCTTTTTATGATTGAAGTGCTTTTGAAAACGAGTTGCATTTAGCATGTTGTGTGAGGTGGAACAAAGGGGGAATAGAAGCGTTGGGTTCACAGAGTTGGGGGGCTTTATGATCTCCTCCCTAGAGGAACAAATGGTATCTTTGTTCGCCTGTGGCTCCCGCAAAGGTCGCTAAAATTCACCTCTGACATTTGACCCATGCATATAGAAAGGCAGTAGGGAAGATGGTCTCTCTCTCTCACACACAACCAAGCATCGCCACCACCTCTCAGTGCTCACGGACTGTCGGGAGGTAAGCGTGGATATTGAAAGTGAAATACCTGAAGCTTTTGCCTGGGTGGATACAAGACACCTCCATAACCTTTTCTAAAATCCTGGTTCAAATCTCTGCCTACATAACAAGCTCCATTTGAAAGTCCCAGAAAGCAGTTTTCTTTGTCTTGCGATGTCTGGGCCATTGCATTTGCCACAAAAGTGAAGTTCGCAAACTTTTTGTGACCCCCGAAAGTCCCTTTCCCCCGAAGTGTCTGATTAGCAGTAACTTGTTTTCTCTGCATTTCATTGGTTTTTCACTTTTCGAAAGCTGAAAAATTCATTGATCTTATGTTTGAGAAAAAAGAGATGAGGATTGCTGCACAGCAAAAATTATTCCGATGGATTTTTTTCTGTTTAAGCTGGTAAAAGCAAAAAAACGCGTTTGACAATTGGAATGAGAATTACGCTTGGCAGAATTTTTTAAATCTCACAGGATGCTCTTAAAGGACTAGTGCATTTTTTCTAATGATTGGATAAAGCTCACTGTAATATACTATTTCCCCAAATTAGGGTGAATCAGTCATTCATCCTTGATGGTTGGGGGAGGGGAGCACAGGGATAGACGCGGCAACTGACAAGGCCCGCCACCCACGGTTGCTCTGGGAGATAATGAGAAGGTCAGGACGACCAGTCCGCTCCTTCATGTTCGGAAACCAGTTCTTCCATCTTCGTTCTTTCAATCCAGAGCCAGCATGAGGACCAGCATCGCTTGTGTTTAGTGTCTAGTGAACAGTGTACACATTTGATACCAGATATAATGGGACTGCGCTGACAGGGTAGCTAGCCTCGGTTTGACACCACGAAGACGATGTCCATGTCTTCTTCCAACAACTATGGTTACACCTGCTGGTGCCAACCTGGCTCGTATAAACTAAACCTTAATCGCTTTTATCACACGGTACCCAAGCACACCCGCTCTTACCAAACACGATGCTTACATCTTACGTACCAAAAGCCGTGCCCTACCTTGCATGCCACAATCTACAAAAGGCCCGACACACAGGTGTGAAGCAGCTTTTTCACATGAGTCGGTGCCTTGCCTTTGTCTCTTTTTTTCACCTGCCAGGTTGACTTTTGCTTTTTTGGCGATGCGGTGTACGCTGCGGCTTCCTCGTGCCTGCTGGAATGCAGCACCCTGGTGCCGCCTGCATCAGACTTTGGCCAGATGCAAGAATTCTCCATCATCGCTTTCCTCACTTTGGACATTTCATTTGTGGCGACGAAAGGAGGATGCTGGGTGTCTCGCCGTGAAAGCCGCATAACGACTGTCAGCGAGACAAAGAGTTTGAATTTAATGAGGGCTAACGAGGGGCCGTTTACATCAGACTAAAGAGGATCTGTATAGAGAAAGATCTAACTCTAGTGTTCAGGTGAACGACGAACAGATGTAGATTATATGACGGCAGAGAAATATTCAGAAGTAAACATTCTGGTGCGAGAAAGGAACTGATATTTAAAAGGAACAGTGTACGAAGAGGAAGAGTTCACAGGTCAAAAAGCAGATTGTTTTGTAGTAAGTCCGGGTTCCTTCTTCCTTTCCTGCCATTTTCTTCCGCTTCCTGCTGCACGTGCACGCAGTCTCTGATGTTTATGGACTTGGCACATACAGCATGCAGATATGGTTAATGTGCAAATAATCGCGAATAAAGGATCAGGCTATTTATGTGCAAAGACAAAGGATCGTTAGAGATTATGAAAATTAGCAGGCCCACATAGATTGTTAGAACAAACAAATTATGAGACCTAATAAATTATTAGAAGTATATTAGTAGCTTAAAACACCTTGCCAGTGAACTGTCAGCAATTTTTCTGGACGTTTTGAGAACACCTGTTATATTCACTCACACTCCATTACAACAGAATAAAACCCTCAGGCTGGTTCTCAACACAATGGCGATGCTCTGCACCATAAAGACACTCGGACTTGGTCATTCTGATTTGTACAGTTAACCGATTTTTCTCTTTCTTCCTCTCCCATCTTCCTGTCTTATAAAAACACGCGCGCGAGCAGTGCCATCGAGTCGAAGCTGGTGGGAGGCCTGGGAGAACATAAAGAGCTCGACAAGCCCATCTACAGCCCACTTGACGATATTGTTAGCATCAACAACCCTCCCCTTGCTGACACCATATGGGTGATATGCTTCCATCTGTAATTTAACGACATGATGTCACAGAAGCTGGGGCAGTATAAGTGATATAACATCTTCACATCGCCGGCCATTAAGTCGGTCAAACGGGAGCCGAGAATATGTAGCGGGTGGAGGCTGGCGTGTCGCCTTCATTATCTCGCAACTTGCCATTTGCACGGCTCGGCTATTGTTTAAGCAGCGAAAGCACTTAGGCCTGAGTTGTTCTCAGCTTAGTGGCAGCCTGCTGCAGTATTAAAACGAAATCGATACCAGCCATTGCCTGCAGAAAGCGCCGGACCTAGGGAGTAGGCTCTTTGCACAATCACAAAGGAAGGAAAGAATTTTTTTTTGAAAAAAAAAAGAAGAGAAAGTGGATAAGGGAATGAGAATTGACAACGGTGAGTGACTGCAGGTTGCGGTTGAGAACAGAAGGGGCACGTGAATGGGTAGATAACATGTGTATGGGAGATTGTTTATGTGTGTGGGTGGAGTGGGGGGATTGTGCCCTGGGGAACGAAAAGCCATTAGCTGTTTGTTAGTGGTGAGTTGGTGTGCTTTCAAGCATTTTGGGAAAAAAATTAGTTGTGGTGATTAGCATTTTAAGGACATAAATCCTTTTAGAAAATACATATGTAACATGAGGTTTGGAACAGGGTCTAGGACAAGACATGATGCCAATAAATATCTTATTTTATGCACAAGGCATAAAAATGGAATATCCCAGCGTTCTTGTGTGTGTGAGAGAGAGAAGAGCAGCTTTCTTCTGTTCCATCTAAAAATAGCTCATTCTCTTGCAGACGTCCCTCTTGCTTCATTTCACAGGAAAAAAAATGTAATAAATCCTCAGATCTTGACGAGTCGAACTGTTGAACTTTGCCCTAGCAGAGTTGAAAAGCAACAGCAGGAGAGTTACAGACCTTTTGAGTTTGGCAGCGCCTCCTATTCTGGGATGGCGTTACTTCCTCTTGGCCTTGTAATGAAGGGTCATAGGGCATGGTCGCCTTGTGCATGCCACCGCTGTTTGTGCTCGCGGAATGCTGTTTTACTTTGCCTGCCATCGATCATCATACATCTGACAAGAGGATGTAGAGTCGGAATAGAAACGAGGGTGAGGTCCGAGAGGACAGAATGATGGACAAGATACGTCTGAAACGAAGAAGAATGGCGGGTATAGTTAGGCATGGAGCCATAGGCTAACTGGTTATAGATGTATGGGCAATGAAACAGGACAGTTTCTTTCTTTTATCTGCCTTCCCCTGCACTTGCAGCTGTGGATATTTTTATTCTTCCTCTTTCTCTCTTTTTCTTCAGCTTTGACTGCTACAGACTCCTATAGCTGATGAACCCGCCATAGACAACTATGACAAAGATGAGAAGTGAAAGTGTGACATCTTGTGACACAAGCTGGTGTTTCGGAGTCGTGACTCACTGATATAAAAGGGACCTAACTTGTATGTTGTGATCATTGTGTCACTCCATCATCTGTATTTGTGGACTCGATAATAGTGTCACCTAATGGTACACTCTAGCGGTTTTTTCAGTTTAACGTTAATAACTGCTTTTCTTGTTGTGTTTTTATGTGATCGTCGCAGGGGCAAACAAATAATAACTCAGCTCATCAGTTGGAGGATGGGAAATTGAAAAATTCTTAACGACTTTGTGGTTCAGGATCTTCAGCCATCTTTATAGCGACACGACTTTATGCACCCGCTTTGTCTCTGCTCTCGCTAAACCCTTGTCAAAGCAAAGCTCGGCATAAAATATCGCTGTAGTTGCTTGATGCGGATAAGAGAAGACCAACGAGCCGGAAAATTTATCGAGACCGGAGAAAAGCTTTTTGAACCCTAGAAACAAACCAGAGATTAATACTTGTGTGGAACTTGAGCACACAAACGAACTACTTTCGGCTCGTGGCCACGGGAGGGTTGCGAGGGCGCAGGCTGCTGCAGCTGATTAGGACTAGTCTACTCTATCCACAGTCCATCGCCAGCTCGAGTTTTCTTAGTATACCGCTGGGAGTCTCTCTCCGCCTAAAAACAAAACTAAACCAAATAAAATAAAACTAGAGCACAGACGGTGGCCTTTTGTGGCGAGAGACAGAAGGCAAGATAGATTGCAGGGAGAAGTTCACAGCTATTCAACTTCTGTCGCGACCTGAAGTGGAGCCGAGGAGGTGTTTAGTGGAAAGTGTATATCTTAGTGGGCAGACACTGGCCTCACTATGGATTAAATGTCAAAATGAGGCAAATCGACATGGTCGTGTGTGATTTTTGATAAGACAGGCACTGTCACCGTCTTTCCTGTCCTTCTAACCGTCAGTACAACTCTCACATTCAGTCCTACCACAACAACCAACACCGCTCGTGCAGTGTCAGGGATCTTCTCCACCGGTTTTATTCAGAAACGAGGGAAAAAACAAAAGAAAAACAAGAAAATACGGGTTTACGGGAAGTGTGGCAATTGTCCTGGTCCCGTCCCTTCTGGGGCTACTGCAGCTGCTGCTGCTGCTTCGCTGTCTTGTGAAGTAAAGTTAACGTATGTGAATGCATGCACGTGTTCTCACACGCACGCGCGCAGTGGGTCCGGCCAGCTGTCAGCGGCCATGCACATGCAAGCGAGAAGAGTTTCACGAAATCGAATTGGGCCGCCCGATGACAGCTTCCTAAGCGATCTGCTTAAGGCAAACCAAATTACCGGCCAATGTCGTTGTGGTAGTTGTAGCTTTCGCAAAGATCGCCGCGCAACGTCCGGGAACGGCCGCGTGGTGGTCGTGGCGCCGCTCATGGTGACGTCGTCAATAATTTCCACCGAGTGGGTGGACGGGCCGTTTGAAAGTGGGTAAAAGGAGCTGGGTGGTTGCTGGGAGAGACGGCTGGGTGGGAGGATCGGGGGTGGGGAGAGGACTGGCGTCACAAGCAGGGGATCCTCGTGTCGTCAGGACGAGGCAGAAGGGTATTGTCTGTGGAGGGTAACATTCTCATGAAAGCGCCCTGCTCGTGGATTGAATTGCTTGTTGGTTTTTTTTAAGGTGTTATGGGGGCAAATAGTTGTTTCTGCCTATAGCAAAAGCAGATGTTTTCTTGATTTTCCCAATAATCATGATACTCTCTGGCTTTAATATGCTCTTTCCTATGTATTTCGAGAGAGAAGAACGTGTCTCCTTACTACAAATGTAACTGATTTGCTCTAGGGTTATTTTATAAGGGTATGTTAAGGTTTCACGTTGTGTGAAGGTTAGTTGTTTTTTGTTTTTTTTTTAAGCATGGCCAAGGTATAGACGGTATAGTCTTTCACACCTGATGAAATTTCATGATTAAAAATTAATTTTTTGGCATTTACGTTTGTAGCTTTTTTATCGTGCCAGCACTTGGCGACGGCCTCAAGCACTAACATGTCTGGGAACGAAAGAAGAGGCGGGTGGAGGAGGAGAGCATGAGGCGGTCCAGACCTCGAGTAGTCTCCCTTGCTGGAGTCTGGCTGATTGAAAAACTCGGGCACAGAGAGAGAGAGGGAGGGTGGGTGGCGCGCCTCTCACAGGGCGGGGGAGGAGTGGTGCAGCCTGCATATCGACACATTGGCAAGAAAACGGCCCCCGACGCCCAACGGACCCAACGAGCGATCTGCTTTGCAGGTCACAGAGGTCTGCCGGAATGGCTGTGGGATTATAAGGTTCCTGTAGTGCACAGGTACGACTCCACGACCAAAAGTCCACGAGATGGGTTACAAGTCGAGTTATGAGATGACTGTAACCTGCAACATGAACCTTATGGATATGGAGATGTTTGAAGATAAAAACCTTTGTTACTGTTGCCGAGTGTTGAGGGCTTTATTTCAGTTTCCTTGGAGACGACATCACGCAGTTTTCATCCCCTACTTATAATAAACGCCTTTGACGGCTGTTGATCTGTCTCCTTTCTTAAGGATGTACATACATACAACCACATACATAAATTGATGAAGCGCGTAGGCGTGCACACTAAAATTGAGTGTAATGGTGAGTGGGGGGGAATTCACCAGAAGCTGGCGAGCCGCCATACTAGCATACACGCCTATGTGGAGGGAGGGGTTACTCTCTGTATGTGGTGTGTGTGTGAAGGAGTGCGTGCAAGGAGCCATGGATGTTTGTGGCCCACTCAAAGTGTGGTCTTCCCTGCTCATTTCTCCTCTTACACTTCTGGAACGAGTTGTGACCAGCACGAGGGCATAGCAACCTCCCATCGTGAGTACACAGCGAGACAACGAGGGCTTTGTGGGTGGAGACGGCTGCAGAGACCTTTGCTCAGTGAGGACGGATTTCTTTGCTGATAGAAGCGAAGCAGGAGTTGGGGAATGGGGGTGGGGTGTATCTTTACAAGGACACACACGTGTGATTGCTCTTCACATGCCACCAGACGCCGAGTGTTTGCCCACGAAACATTTGATACCTGCCATCCTCTTCCTTTCAATGTTTCTTTCTTGGGTTTTTTAATTTCTTTTCTTACTTACCTTCTTTCTTTCAGAAAATGTCTGACACTTGATATATTGTTGTTGAATAGATTCTGAATGCTTTTTGTAATATATCTGTTTTGATTACACCTTTCACCTAAATGCACAGCTGTAAGCAATTCATTCTCGCCTGTAAGTGCCAATCGTTTTGTCTTATCAAAGAAGACGCTGTTGACTGAAAAACAAGCAAAACACGGAGTACCTGCTACCTCCGAGACTACAGATTAGCCATTATGTACCCGTTGCCCACCGATCTCGCACATTTTCTCTCTCTCACCTCTCACACAGCAGATTCTCGTGAACACATGTCAAGATATGGGGCACATGCACACTCAACTCAGCAGTTTTTGTCCACCCGTTCATCATGGACCCTCCATTAATCGTAACCACTTCCCCAACGAAACAAAACATTTTCAGACAAGATGGTGCCATTTATGCGCCACACAACGATTCCCTGAGCGCACACAGACAGCTGTGGGTACCAGGAGTACAGCATAGTGATGTATGTACACATGGGATGCTGAAGATGGCCGCACGTGACCTTATTGATTTGCATACTGTGACCGGCTCGGCAACGTTGGACTTGGTGGCACTGAAAGGAGACAAATCGCCATGTCTCGGCAGCTCCTGACTTGTTTATTAGGGCGCCTGCCTGCTGTCGATAGCCTTATTTTCACCTTAAAACGAATGGAACCGCGCGCCGGTAATGGATGTCAAAAGTTGTTTAAGTTATCTCCCTTTCGACGTGTTTGACAAGTAAGGAAGCGAGGAGCGGGATCATGTTAGGTTTCCCTTACACACCCTGCGGCAAGGCAAGGACCTGAGGAGTGCAGAGGTCAAGAGGATTTTTGCGACAAAACCTAATTAAGGAATTGAGGATAGCAGCAAAAGCATTATTGATCGGGAATGTAGACGGAAGAGGTTCGTCGTGAGACATTTGTAATGCTCTTTGGATTTTTGTTGTGTAACAGTAACTTGATACTATGTTCGTTTTATCATTCCGTTCGTCCATCCTACTGCCTGTTCTTCCTATATGAGCATCTGAAAAAGGAGAAGAAATAAATGCCTAAAATTCCTCTAGATGAAAATGAGTAACGTGTTTGGTAACTGTTAGCAGGTGGTCAAAAGAAAAAGCAATAGTACCACACCCACTAAGCCCCGAGGTGTAAAATTTTGTTTGCTTGTTGAACGCAAGTTCCGACAACTCACCTAACCTCGACATTCTACACCATCTTAGTTTTGCTGCGGGCATTTTTCTTTGTCTTCCTCGCTATCTGCTTCTTCTTACTCCCTCCTGACCGTATATCGTTAATCTTTCTGTATGTTTTTATTATTTTGTTTTTTGTGGAATTTCCTCTTTTTCTCATTAGTATATTGCAGTGTCGTCTAATGCAGATTGTACTGCATTTAAATTATTGTCCGAGTTATCACTTTAACCACGCTTGAGTGTCCTGAATGTAGCAAAAACTCTTTTTCTGTACCTCCCGTCACGCATGATTTCCTCAGCTGTATTGGTAAGTGGTGCGGATCAGTGGCCCCCGGAAGGAGGACACAAACGGAGGACTTAAATGGATTGCGAACAAACTTTTCACAAAGACAGGGGAGATGGGAGTGGAAGAAGGAAGAGTTGGCAAAAATGAAAGGGGAGAGAGAGAGAAAAAACAAGTGAGCAAAGGAGAGAGGTGCCATGTCTGATTATAGGGTGGAGCATATAAAACCGATACGTGCTGTCCGTTTCATTCCACTTCCGATCACGTGGTGACGTACCCGGTTTTATGTGGCCCTGTATTTTCATACTGTACACGGGTGGTGTTTGTTCAAGGCTCAGTTTCAAGAAGGAAGAACGCACTTTCAGCATTTAAAAATATTTTCTACATCAGGATTTGCAAACTTTACATTTTATGTTGTCCACGATACAGACTTCACTTCAAGCATGTGACGTCACTTCCTTGACAACCTGCCAGATGAGAGTATGAGCTTCAGTTCCCGCGCTTTGTCATTCCACCCTTTCCTGTGTACTTTTTAAATATACTTTTTAGCCCCTGTACTCGCTAGTCGAGGTCCATGATTATAAATTAGTCATAAAGTTGTCTCAGGACTTCTCGGCACGAGCACTTTAGTTCATCTCGCTGCTGTTACTAACGTGTCAAGGCCTGGTGTAGCTATGGTAGCTGGAGAAGACAGGAGTTTTAATCAGACATGTCTCTCACAATCCCTTGGGTGTGATAAACTACAAGCGAGCAAAGAAAGCCTTCATGTTCAAAGATTAATGTCGACTTGGTGTCCACGGTTTGATGTTTAAAAAAAAAGCATTAGCGCACGTAACGACAGGACTTCCAAAATGAGGCCGGGGTGGGCTGGGGTATGAAACATTTAGCACGTGTCATTAGATTCTTCCTTCGCCAATTTTTATGTTGCTAAGTTGGGTTAGTCGTGGTGGTGGTGTGGGAGGAGGTTAGAGATCAGGTAGATGTCACTGTGAATCACAGAGTTTCCTTTGTTTTCGCCCTCCGACATGTTATTATCCCAGTGTCTTGGAAACGTAATAGCATCTGTTGTTTTCCGTCCTCACATTTTTTGAACAGGGATATTATCTAGAGGAGTTGCCAAGAAACAAAATGAATAAAACTGAGCCAAAAAAAAAAAAAAAAAAGTAGAAACATAAACGCGTGCATAAATACATAAATAGGCAATTAGGCTGTGGCCAGTTAAATGTGCACTGAGGAAATATTCGACTAAATACGATTTGGAAAAGCGAAGCTAGCAGTGCTTTCTCTCCTCAGCTACCTCTCTCGCCAAAAAATACAAAACTTGCCTCAGCCAAAATCGCAGAATACAGTGTCTTGCACGCATGAAGATCACATCTTATCCCTCTCCCTCCTTAAACACTACAGATGACATTGTATTCCTCTAATATTTCTCCTATTTTTCTTTCGTATTGTTCTCAGTCTTCACTTAGCCCTCACGAGTGTTGGGATTTCTTGCCAGTAGCCGCACATCCATTGTGGTTTCTTATCAATAGTTAGCACATAAACAGTGTGTTGTCCACTTACATTGTGTTTTCTAGTCAGCCATTTTAGTTGTCAGAACTACTTGTCTGCTAAACAGGCCTGGAGCTGCATTTTAGTTTTTTAAAATGCTGGATATTTTATCCTTTCGCATGGTTACAACTATCTAGAAAATGCCCCACACACCTTTATTTCCTTAAATTGAATCGGTCCGTGAAGCCATTACAAGAATGTATTTCGCTGGACTCAGTCGAGCACGCTCAAACTCGACATACTGTAGCTCATACTCTACAGTTGCTGACACGGGCGTCCATGATGGTGTTATCCAGTCGATCAGTGCTGGGAGGCCTCAGTTCACCTGCCCGCACCCTAGCTCTTGCACACGTGGCGACATGTCACGCCACGCCACGAAATCGGTGAAACACATTTTCCTCGGCGCCCCCGGCTAGTGAATATCGAATACTTCTTCTTTTTGTTTTTTAGTGGGCTGCGATCAGACCAAATATTTCCAGGTGTTGGGATCCCGCAAAGTTCTGCACGATCTCATCTCTACTCAACTTTGGAGGTCGACTTCACTCACATGGCTTCCCATCTGTGCATAGGTTTCCCAGTGTTGCTGCGCTAAGCCGGAGTGTTAGCACCATAGTGACGTCATTGCCACGTGACAAGGTCTAACGGCGGCGAGGGTTTCTTTTCGCATGTTTAATATAACTAACTTTTCAACTGATTGGTCTGTTTGTCTGCGGCTTGTAATCGTACGAATAGCAATGAAGTAGGAGAATTTACTGCCGCTCTTTGCTGAGTTTATTTCCGAATATAAATCTGTCTTGCTTGCAAGGGGATAGCAACAGGGGAGCACTCATGCGAATTTTATTATGTGCAGCTGATTTTGGATGTGTTGTATTGTTTCGTCATTGTATTGTTTTGTAGCTTAACAGCCGTTAGGGAACAGTTTGACATCTTGCAACTTGTGGTCAACACACTTCTGTCATTGTAGCATACATGCACTTCAACACTTAAACTTTGTGCACCGTGCTGAATAAAGAAATAAGTCTACATAACCGAGGTTAAGGGGAATCGGTGAGATGTTAAAAAAAATGAAAATAAAAACTCTTGAATAATTTCTGATGGCCAAGTGTCGCGACTTTCTTTTTCCTTTCCAAATAATATGTCATGGGAGACGAAGTCCAATTTTTTAAAGTAGAAATTTTATTGATTATGTTGTAAATTGAAGCGGCTGTGTGCTTTTTGATCGGTAGCTGTAGCAGTTCTGGCCACAGCTGGGTTGGAGATATTGAATGAAGGCGAGCGCTGTAAGTTTTCAGTTCGGTGCGTGCGTCTGTGTGCGCGCGTGCGGGAGTGACATAAACTGACATAGATTCATACATCCCTCCCATATATAAATTTATTGTTAAAGCACGTGGAAACATGCATAAAATTGTACAATCACATGCGAACACAAAGACGAGAGTTACGAGATTAAGACGAGAGCCAGGTAACAATGTAATGAAAGTGTACGCGTCCCTCAGTCTTGTCTCTAGTGGGAGGAGCTGCAACAAACTTTCCGGTGGCTCACCTAACTGCCCGATCAATGTGCACAAAGGTGGGAACTGTCGTCGAGGCCGGACAGTCTTTACATTTGACATGTGCCTTACCGGCGCAAGGGCAGCAGGTATCCCCTCTCTGCCAGTCGCTACGTGGACGTGTTGTGTGCAGGTGAGACATGACGCAGGACAGGTGAGAGTGCTGTTGGAAGGATTATCTCGTAGACGTTTGAAGATCCTGTGGCCAGGTGAGGCTGGACAACGGTTAGACAATTTCCTGGACCTTATGCGCAGGTGGGACAAGTGGCTATGTGGTCTTGCCAGGTCACCGATTAAAAAAAAAAACCGCCAAAAGAATTAGAAAAAAAAACAACTTTGGACTTTTTCACCTTCAGGATAAATCACCTGGACAAAATGAAGAATGAACACTTTGATCGCAGTTTTGATGTCTGAGACAGTGGCGTTGCTAGAGGCCTGAAATATTTTGTGGTCGTAGCTAGTCAGCCGTGTCGACCACACGGAATAGAAGGCAATAGTGCTTAGCTATTCATCTTACAGTGAAGTTTACGGCACTTCCAGGTGTTAGCCAAGGTGCTTCAGATGAAGGTCGAGCTGGTCTAGAGCAAAGAAGGAAACATTAAAATAAAATAAATATCGTTTTCTAAAAGCGTGGGCAAAATTATAAATAGCCGTGAGGACAGACGTGCACGTGTTGTCCAGGTGTGTCGTGCAAGGTGAAATTCGATGCTTTGGTGTCGCGAGCACAGACCTGCAAAAGAAATCATAGAAGTGTTCTCTTTTGCGTATATTCGATTCACATAAAGAACAGATGCGTTGAGTTCATTTCATGACGCATAGGCGACTGCTGTTACTCCAAAAGCAACACGTTTGCCGTTTTTTAAATAAACTTTCTAAGCTGTAACACGTCGGCATTTCTCGTTCGATACAACATTTTTTCCCCTCGTTTTGTATGAAGCATTTATCGTGAACGGATTCCTTCGTAGTTTTGTCCATCGGCATCGGGAAGGCGGATGTGGTTAATTTTTTTGATCGTGTGCAAAGATCTTCAGCATATTGGGTTAGCCTTCAGTCTCATGATCGACAGAGATAACAGGAAGGAACGTTTGAGGGAGGACGCTGGGATACCGGCTGTGATTTTAATAAAGAGATAAAAAGAACAAGAAAAGGTTGGTGTGAAGTAAGGTCGAAAGTGGGAAGCGACAGCGGCCTCACCGGCTTGCAGTACCAAGAGGTGTGGCTGGCTGTGTCACACTGTACCAGCAGGCAGAGCCTTCAGACACACCGCCACAGGCTGCGAGATGGATATAATAGAGGCCGACTACAAAGGCGCCGACATGACCTACCTGTGGGCGTGCCAGGATGAGGTAAGAATCCTGACAAAAGTACATCCTGCCTAACCAACTAATGTATGTGTGATGTAAGTAGAATGACAGTGACACTCGTCAGGGGTGTGAACAACAGACACGTTAAATAAGATGACAGACTACATCGATGACATCAAGTCTCTTTATCTACCTGTGCAGGTAGACCTGGTGCAGTTTAAGGCACTTGAAAAAGTTACAACACTCTCTCGGCGATGTTTGATATCGCGTGTGTGTGTCTACAAGCCCCCTGGTCAAACATGGTTGTTTGCTTCCCTGGTGTCATGTGACTCAGGAATGAATGGAGTCTTTCTGTGGTGGTCACAGTAGCTAGTGCACCGGGACACGTCACCACAGCTAGTAAGGCTGCTATCTCCGTCTCCACGTCCACTGCAACCCCACCCCCAAACTCTCCACTTCCTCCACTACCCCTATCCGTACCTGTGGTGACCTCGAGGGCATACCGCGCATGTGCATGTGAGACTTCCAGGTAGGTTGTGGCCAACAGCAATCTGTCGGGCGAGGAGCACGCAGGTAACTGTGCTTCGATCGTTAAGACGCGTGTCAGCAGGTATCGCCTACAATACACGGGCTTACAAAGATCATACCTTCCCTCTCCTCCACACTCTGCCACCCGAGCCACGCTCCCCCCCGCCATTCCGCTGCAGGCTATTCCGCTTGGCAGCCAGTGGATGCGTCGTCCGCGCATGCTCACTAATGGTAGACGGCCATTGTCACCAGCGACCCCGCTTTCCCTGTCCACCACCACCTCCCCACCCTGTCATCACCAGATCAAGGGATGAATAATAATGGTCGAGAAGGAATGTACATGTCGCAGATGACTGCTGATAATGATGTTGTTAAGAGTAGTCATTAGGAGAGGGAATGAGACAAAATAATGTCCACACACTGGAGGACTCCTGGGATCAGCATCAGGCAAAGACAGAACTAGCTTTTCTTCTTTGTTCTGTGTCTCTGACAACCGTTTTGATATCGTATCTGTGTCTATTTTAAACGTACATCGTTTGGGAAACGTATGTATCAGCGGGCGGTAGTTGATTTGCCTGGTGTCTTTTTTTTTTCCTCGATTGCTTAATTTTCTCTGAACAAGAATTTCCGACATTAAAAAATTCCAGACTTTCGTGCCGAAAATAGATAAATAGCAATCAAACAATCAGCCCTATACTCCACTGGGGGTGATTAGGGACAAAAAGAATCAAGCAATCAGCATTTGCCAACTGGACATACCAGACTTGCTTAGGCTGCTTGAGAGGCTTGTGGCAAAGGTTCAAAGGTGAAGATAGATTAGACTTACAGGACCTGATAGGTAGACGTTGGCCTGCATTTGCGAGGGCTTCTAGAGGCAGATGTCAGTCGGTTTCTGTGGGTGTACTTTGATTTACAGAATCGATGGAGTCTCGTGGACTGGTTTTGACCCTGCAGTCTACAGAAACTGTGTACATCAATGTTGCTTTTGCCAAACAGGTGGGCTGCTGCCCGAGTATCGATGTGCAGTCGGCGTTGGCGAGACGGGATGGGCCAACGTCTGAGATCGTTCTTCGACCAGCACGAGCTAAACTGCGCTGTGCACGTGCATGAACTTTAGGAGGCTACTCTTGAAAGACAGGAACAGGTTTAATCCTGTTGTTGATACATGCTTGAAAGTAAATGGGTTCGGCTCACAGTGAACTTCAGACTGTAACAGGCAGACATTTTGGAAATTGATGCGGGGAGTTTCATTCCCTAAGGTTGTCGATTCAGGACCTAAAGATGGAGGCTGCCCTTCGTTGTTTCGGATGATCGTATTATATTTTCTATCAAAATTATGTCACTGTGGTAGAGCGGATATGAATGTGTTATAGTGCTGTTGAATGTTGTGGGTTCTAACCACTGCTTTCCTAAACTTCTCTTCTGCGATGAAGAAAGTCGTATCTTGAACTCGACAGTTGAGTACTTCCCACCCGAACCCTTTAAACTCAACTAACCCTGGGAATATAATCCCCTAATCTTATCTCTCTCACACAATCACACACAAGACAGGTGGCTAGGCGAGTTTCGGTGTGGACACGCGGCTTGTTTAAAATTTGGTTTATCAGTTCTGGGAGAATTCCCCAAATACCGTAGTAAGGTCGATGTGGTGGGCCCGAGACCCAAACTGTAAACTTCTCCATTTACTCGCTCACCGACACGAGTACATACCACCTCCAAGGACGAGCGGTAAGCTATGTCTTGACGAGGATTAGCTTCGTCTCGTGCGGTTGGTGGTCGTGCACCACGCATGCCCAGTCATCGTCATGTTTGAAGTTGTCGTCGACTCACCAAGGAAACGCTTGCAGAGCGCGGGCGGGGCTGAAGGTCAGCTGAGCCGGTGACGCAAGAGCAGGGTCACGTGCTGCACGAGGTCGCTGCTGGGAGGAACATGCGCGTGTTTCCCCACAGGCAGGTGTTTGCGGAAGCCAGTGTATCGAGGTCTGGGTTTCTTCCAACTATTTGCTTGAGGTCAATTCCTTGAATTTTGTTTATGCCCGTGCGTGCGTGAGTTCAGATGTTTTGAAGGACGGTTTTTGCTGCGAGCTCGGTGCTCTCACAATCTTTGAAACAGTTTTATGAGAGAAAGCTAAAACCGATGTTCGACATTAAAAGAGCCCGTAGGTGTGGTTTGTCTTTGTGATTACAACCAGAAGCAGGGATTTCGGTTCGCATGCAGCAGGGTTTGGGGACAAACCAACAGAAGTTTTCTGCAAGTGATCCATCCATGAGGGGTCAAGGTTCAGCAGCTGGCAACGCAACATGAAGTGCAGTTAGTTCCATGTAGCCTTCTGCGACATGCAAGAAGAGAGAAAGAGGAGGAATAGTTGGACTGAGCCTTACTAGGGGTTAGAGATGTTCAAGCCGGAAGAACATGAGAATGCGGGCCGGGGCTTCGTGTAGCTCGCTAGAAAGTAGTCAAGGAGATGAGAGGCGAAGAGCACATCAGTGACCTATGTTAGACCGAAGACCTTTTAAGTGGCTGATTTTATTTAGTCAGTGGGTTACAAGATATTGAATTCAATTATAGAAGAGAGTCCTGCATTGTCTGACCACCCTCTTAACCTCTTTGTTACGTGGATCAATCAAAGTGTTTCACAGAGAGGACCACTGTCTTTGGATGCACCATAGCTGTCTGCTCGTTAGAGGAGTTGAGGATCATTTTACGGTTACAAGTAAATTTAGACTGCTACCAGATGCTTTGTTTATGCAAGACTGACAATGATGAGTCAAATATTACCTGCATGCCACTTAGTGGAAAAGATGTTACTTTTTTAATCGGTACCACCGTCCTGCTTCAGCAGACAGAAGGCAGTTTTTACACCGAGGCTCACCGGCATGCTGTCCTGTAGGACTGGGTAATTATGTGCAGTAGCCTTGCTTGAAGAGGAAGATAGGCACGGAGTGAATTAATGGTGCTTGCCAGGCCTTTTGAAAGCCAAATCTTCCTGTCACACACAAAGGAGGATTTTGCGGAAAGAGCCTGGAACTTTCGGATGGACGGCAATAAAGGCAACCATAAGTGTTTAGGTGGATAAGTCGCAAGTGAAAGAAGGAAAGAAAGAGAACGCTTGGGAACTGCAGACGCTCCTTGTAGTCACACAGCCACAAATAACAGTCACACAGGCAGACAGCCATGCAGCCACAAATAACAGTTACACAGCCACAGTAACAGTCACACAGTTTACTTTGAGTCATGTGATTGCAGCCATGTATTATCGATAAACATATTTTTTTAAGACACATAAATTTATTGTCAGTGTCCTTACAGCTGTTATGGCAGACAATGTCATTGTTCATTATCTTCACAGCTCTTATTGACATCTATCTACACATCTCTGTCTTTATCGCACTCTCCAGCCCCATCGTCCTTCTGGTCATAAAATTGCTTTTGCTTAGGCAGAAGTTTTTTTTTCTTCTAAATAATGATTTCAAATTTTTCAATTTTTGTCTCAGGACGAACATTTTTATATTTATGTTTTTCGGAAGCGAAATATTTCTGTCCCTGTGTACCGACCTCTTGTTGCCAGTGCAAGATCTTTCGTCCCATGAAGGATTGATAAAGCGCACAGGATGAAAAAGAAATGTGGGGTCGGTTTGTTTCGGAGAATCAATAGCAAACGGAGGGCAGGAGAGGCGTGTGAACAGTCTGCAAGGGACTCATGTGATGTGACCGGGCTTACATGTGTGTGTCAGTGAGGTCTGTTTTTAATTAAACTATGTCGGCGAAAACATTTTTCCGAGGTCACTTTGACAGGGTTGCAGGTATGCGACTCACATACTAAGACAACCTTTGGTGAATTCCTCATTTCTTATTTGTTTATTTTAATTTAGCCTCTATCCTATACATTTACTCATTCTGCCGGTTCAATTGAATGCAACCTCCTGATGCCATGGGTGAAAGCTCTATCTCTCAGCTATAATGAGTTTTTGTTTTGTTTGTGTTTTTCCATTACAATTCACACAAGAAATGCTTCAGCAGTGCTTGCTGATGTTCACAAACATTTGTTTATTACCTGACCACCTGTGTCGACCGTTACAATGGTATGTCGTCCCTCGTGATTGTATCTTACTTTATTAAAATACATTTCAACATTTCCACATAAATATCCTGGTGGGAACTGATTTACAAGATCTCTTCGATGGCAGTAACAGTATTACTTTGCTACCAAATTATCTAGTTATGCCCTGCATCTCAACAGTGCACTTCTTTCTCTGTTGGCATTGAGAAAGGGTAGGAAGTTGAAAGGAAAGCACAAATTTAATTCCCGTCTGGTGTAATTTGTATACGACAGATCACGCCGAGAGCCCGCCTGCGAGTAAATGTTATCAACAGAGAAGACGAGCTGCAAGAGAGGGAATCGTGTTCACATTTGTCTGCCCATGTTTACATTATGCCAGAGTTTTCTTTGGAAGATTTGTTGATTTTTGTAGGCCTCGTCACAAGTCATATTTGAAAAGATACAGCCACTATATATATCAGTTTATTTATTCATTTTTCAAGTGATGCATAGCAGACCGGGTTTTTTTGTTTCAGTCGGTCCGCTCAATCGCTTTCTTTCATCCCACCTTTTATAGTGTTCTTATAATCGAGACCGAACAGAACTTCAATGCATCCCAGTGACTAGAGGCTGACTAGTTGATAGTGATGGTGTCCTTTGTGCTTCTGTTAGTTGCTCTGTTCTCTGAATCGCATGCCCTCCGTTCTTTGCACTCAGAAGCTGTAAGGTAGCTTCACATTAACACCATGAAGGATAAAGAGTGTCTTTAAGCCAGATTTCGCAAGACTTATTGGTGCAGGACGGACTGGAAGTAGCAGTAAGGTGGATGAACACATAAGGACATGGCAAATGGGAAAATTCAATCCTCCCGCTTCGGGAAAATTGAAAACCCACAAAATAACTGATATGCGCTACCCATCCCCCAATAGACAGACACACCCGTCTTGCTTTGGTGCTGATGGAAATAATCTTGCAGCACTCTTCTCCCTGGATGGCAGTTGCATGTTGTAACTCGCATTCCATCCTCACCCTCACCACCCTTGCCTGCCCCACCCCGCCTCCTCCTCATCTCCTGCTCCTGTTCGCGATCTTTGGCCGACAGTGCATGTACACCGCGCTCTTTGTTCGTGCTAATCGTTCTGTCGCAGCTATTTGCTGTGCAGCCAAAAGCACCTGCAGAGAACTGTTTGCAAGGCTGTGCAAAAACAGCACAAACATCATAAGAGCATAAAAGCCGTGGGCTACGCGAGTCCTCGCGAGAGGGCGCCTGCCGCTAGGGGCCAGCACCCTCGTCTCATCACAGGTAGGAAGCGCGTTGTCGTGTTACATGATGCGCGCGCATCGTCAGGGGAGGATGTGCTGGAGGTCAACAAGCCGCCGCCACTGCGCGAGCATGGTAAATGGTGTCGGTAGATTCCTACCTCCCTGATCCATCTTTGCAGCTTGAAGATCAAAACAACATAATTATAACTTTTCAAAAGTGTTTCCATACTATCAGGGTAGATATTAAACACGGGTAGATTTGAAACAAACGGATGGTGCGTCAGGCGATCGGTCTGCCAACATTCAAGAGTCTGTCACACCGACCTTTTCCACTTCTTTCTTCCCCCCGCCACTTGCCCTCCTTACCCCCACAACCACACCTCTTCCCGCACTTTGTTCTCGAATTTTCTGGGCATGCGCATGCCTGTGATCTCGCTGGCAGAGAGATCTCGTGGCCGTGGCTGCCATGATGCGAGCTGTTTGTTTACGTCATGCCTTTCTTTGGGTGCCTCTCCGGAGAGACGGGGAGCTTCTCACACAACCTCTCTCCTCCGTGTTCTGAACAAACTGTCAGACCGCACAACCGCCGTGCATTCCTCTCGCTCTGTCTTTACAATTACGCGGGAGCTGTCAGGGACCAACGAGCTACACTTGCGAAAACACGCGCGCACACACACACACACGCACAAGACACAAGTTGTTAAGCATTGCACTGGAATCCTGAAAGTGTTTGCGGAGGTGTTCGCCATCCTCGGGGGACCTCACACTTACGTCACACTTGCTGATTTGTCACGTGTCAGCGGGGAAAGAAATATGGCAGAGGGAGGGTAGAATGAGAAGCGAACGCACAGGGAAAGAGGGAAAGAGACAAAAATTTTCAAGTATCCCCTCCCTCACTACTAACATACATTTCTCAATTTATTATAAATTTCGGCGCAAGTAGTTGTGGGGAATCGTTTAAGAAGGAACTATGGCGCTACATGGAGGAAGGGAAGAGTTAATTAATGTCTTGGTTATATTAAAACTCAGAAATTATTGTATTGCCACGGAAACGACCACTGTTGCCTCGACCTTTCCTGCGATAGAAAGCATCGTCTGGGAGGTCTGGTGTAGGAATGAGGTCTGGGGTGGGAATGAAGCCTACATGTGCATACAAAGATAAAGTTGGCAGATAATGTGAGGCTGCGGAGGGAAATGAGAGGGAGCGACAGTGTGCAGGGAGGGGCAGGAAAGCGACATTTGTCTGGAATTCTCGCTTGTCAAATGTTTACAGGCCGAGCAAATAATCTCCTTTCTGAGCTCGTTGTCTTGTTCCTTGCACGCATCTTCTGTTGTGCCGTGCCTGGCGGCTTGCAGAGTCGGAGAACACACGTTGATCGCTGTTTTCTTCTCTTTTTCTTTGCTTTTGGTTGGATTGTTGTTTGAAATCCTATCACGTGACCGAACAGCAGGAACTACAGGCTTCCGACACCTGGGCTCCCTGACCCCACGTCTACCTGCTGGTCGTTCAGTACTAACCCTTCCTCATCCAGGTGTTAGAACGAGCTCCCTCACACCTCGAGGGTTTGATGACCATCTCCACGCCATCTACCGAAAAAATATAATAGAAAATCGTTGCAGACTTGCAGACGATTGTTTAATAAGTATGCGGAACTCATTAAAGTATTTTATAGTCCGACAATAAGGAGCCGGCTTCATGGTGTGCTCGTGGAAGGGAACAGTTCAGACGAGTCCTACTGACGGTGCACTCGCACGCTCAGTTCCTGATTCAATTGTATTTTTCAAATAAAATTAGTATGCTTCATTGTGACATTAGGATGTACATGAACTGTTCCCAGTCAACAGCGTGGACATAAGGAAGTGTTCTAGCAAGGCTTTTAGTGGAGCTACACCAGATGTTTTTCTCCTTCGTGACCGACGATCCGTGCTCCTTAAGCTGATAACTGAAACCTCTGGAACGGAAATGATGGAGTCAAACGTATTTGTAGAAACGCATCTGACAGCGCCCAGCTGACTTGAAAGCATGACAAGAACAGTGGAGAACACCGAGGTGATTCATTGGTCGGGCTAACTTCTCTTGCTCGGAAGAATGAAGTGTCAAGGCGGGGAGGTTGGTGGGAAGGGTGGGTCGGCTGGGTGGGTGGGTGGTCGGGAGAAAGGCGTGTCCTCTGGGCAGTCGCTGTCGAGTGTTCTGGCACAAAAGAGTGCCCCGCAGAAACTCAACATTCTACCGGAAGCACGGAACAGGGACTTGAACATTGAGCGCCAACGACGAAGCATATTTGAGGGCAATTTGACGGGAAGAGCGGCCATGGAACACGACGAGGACGATGTCAACCAGCGATTGCCTGGTCCATTATTGCCGCGTGCAGTCCAGCGGTCACGGGGTCAGGGAGGGCTATATCAGGAGCAGCAGAAGTTGAGGGGAAAAAAAAGAAGATTAAATCAGAACTCTCTAATCTGTTAGGAAGGAAAAGAAGAAGTGGCTTCGTAATTTGTAGTTTTGCCGAGACTAAGGCTTCTTTTTTATGGCTATGCTATTAGCAAGCATCGAACAAGGAATTTTTGCTCCAACATTTTATGCCGCTCTTTCATTTCCTCACGCTTAAATTATTGATTTATAATCGAGAAAACCTGAGCTTTCCTCTCAGCTCTCTTTCCCCTCCCCTTCCCCAATGTTTCCCTCCCCACTCCTCCCACCTCCCGATTGCCCCTAATATCGTGGTCCTCCGCTGTCGTGTGATAAAGTCCTGCTCGTAATATCTATTGATGGCGCGTTCCCAAGTTTTTGTCTTGGTCCTGCTTTCCGCTAGTTTCTTCACTCACTCTTTTATTGTGTTTGTGTTACTTTGGTCCACGTCAGCTTTTGTCGCATGTGACTTAGCCCATGCTACAATATTACCAAGTTCCGTTCACTGATTTATTAGTCTTTAAACTTTGTTAATGTACCTTTAGTCATTATAGCTCATTAGAGTATCATCAGTCGTTACAGCTTGCTGAAGTATCTTTAGTCATTATAGAACGATGAAGTACCTGTAATATTTCACGTACACTTAAATAGGTTTATTACTCTTTGTCTTCGTTGGACCTCTCTTCATTTGATATCATTATGTCTGTTACTGTTTCACTGCTGCAGTCTACTACAGCTTCATTTCTTCTTCTTTAATTTCTTCTTGTTTTTGGTATTTTTTTCTTTTTTGTTTCTTCTGCTCCCTTCTCCTGTCCCTTTTCTCTGCTTCTTAAAATACACTATTGTGTACCTGTAAAATACTAATGTTGTTTCTCTTTTTGTTTCAGGTAAGAAAAATATTCGTCTGTTGGATGTGGATGTACGTGGTTTAAAATGGTGACAGAATTTTCCGAGGTTCAATAAATACCTGTAAGTAGTTTAATGTGCATGTCACAAGAGACGAGCCAGTATTACGTAAGTGTCTGCTATCATCATCATCATCATCCATCCATTCATCATCATCATCCATCCATTCATCATCCCTCCATCAATCATCCATCCATCCATCATCATCAATCATCCATCATCAATCATCATCATCTTCATCTTCATCATCATCATCATCTTCTTTTTCTTTTATTGTTGTGGAGCACAGTCAGTGGCCGTTATTATATTTGGTGAGCTTGTTTGTCTAACTTTTATTTTTATATTATGGGCTTGTTAGACGAAAGGACAAGCTGCTACCGCCCCTCACATTTCCTGTACACTCCTGACGTGTTTCATTGTCTCCACGCCTTAATTTCATATCTCGCGCTCGAGTGCGCGAGTTGTGGACATGCAAACATTCCCCTCCCAGGAATTAAGAAAATATTATCCTGCTGGGGAAGGTCTGTCTGCGGACAGGGTGCCGGATGTTGATAGACAACAGAGCGCACCGTGTATCCTCATGGGGGGGACGGGCTTTCGCTTCCTTGAAAGGCAGAACGCCTGCAGCGGAATATGAAAGAATTGTCTATCCCCCACATCCTCACAGCCTTGTCAGAGATAATAGTCGTGTAATGGAAGACAAAGACAGACATTGGTGGGCGTTTGTCACGTGACCTGATCTCGTGCGCTGGGAGAGTTTCTTGGTGCATTACCGCCAGTGACAATGTTGATTCTCTTCGACTCTTCTGTTTGACTGGATGGTCGCATTGGACCGAGAAGGAAATATTATGGCTGCCTTTTAATCGGATTTTCTTTTTTATAAAAAGCCAAGAGTGTTTGATTTGAATCTAAAGGACATGGTGTGTATCTGTGTGTGTGTGTGTGAGAGAGAGAAGGAGAGAGAAAGAGATTTTTTCCACACTGTCGGAGTAACCATAAACCAAAACTCGCAGCTTAGCAAACCCTAATGGTGATTATAGTTACACTATGAGTACCAACAATCATATCCACATCTTGCTTTAGGACTAGGGTAACTTTTGCTTTCATCTGTGCTTTTATAGAAAATTTTAATTAAATATGCGTGTAGCCTCATATTATTACTTCCAGTAGTACGAGAGTGCTTCCCTCTCTTTTTGCAATTAGCAAAACCAAGGTGCTCTAGTTCCTTAGATGAAAAACTAAACGAAGGAGGGAAAGATTTATCGCGAGGTTAGTAAAGTTTTATCGAGATGCTTGAAAAAGGAAACTTTAACGACAGAACAGAAGATGAAAGCTTAATGGGTAGGTTAGAGAAAAAAAAATTATCGAGAAGCTAAAGGAAAAAAAAGTTGTATTTAGAGGCTAGAGAAGGTAAGATTTATGTAGAAGCTACAGAAAAAAACTTTATTGAGAGGCAGTAATGTAAATATAACATAATGCAATCGTCCATTCAAAGTTCTTCCCAGGAGTATCTTATTTTAGTCGTTTTTTTTCTTTTATTTTATATTTATTACTTTGTTTTGCTTAGCATTCTCCTTTCAACAGTAACGGTTGTATAACGCCCCACACCTTGCCTTCATGTTTTTTTTTAAAGTGCACGATAGCTCGCTGTCAAATAAAACTAGAGAAAAAGAGGAATAGAAAGAACATTAGCATGTACATTGATACAGTGTTATCTTAGTTTATTTTTGCTTATCTTTCGCATATCTTTATTTTAAAAAATATTGGAACGATTTTACATAATGCGTGGTCTTTCATAAAAACGAGTTATAACACATTATAACAGATTGCGAGAAAAGGGATCCAGTCGGGATAGTCTGTGCATTACATTAACTACAACTGGAAATATCGGGAGAGAATGGGGAGAAAGTGCATGGGAATGAAGGACGTGTGAGATAAAGCTAGCCGTCACGTGATCGAGTCCATGCTGTAAGTCCCTTAAATGTCATTAAACATGGAAATGAATTCCCCTGTGCAGTGTCTCCCTTGAATGCCTGCTTGTTTCGTTCATCCTTTTTGTTCGTTCATTGCAGACAGATTATCTCTTTCCTCTGCACTTGTTTGCTCCTCAGAGCACTGCCGAGTGCAGTCTGTCCGCTACAAATCACCCAGCAAAGTCAACACCCTGGTTATCTCGTTATTTTACACTTTTCTTTTACTGCCCTCCGATATGAGAACCCCCCGCAGCTTCCTGTAGCAACTGTTATCTTCGCGGTTTGTCCAGCACTTGCACAGTCGATGTAAATGAGAGTCCCAAACTACCCGGAGCTGTGAACAAACTCAGAAACGTGTGGCGAGACAGACATTGGGCAGAGAGACAGAGAGGGGGAGACAGAGAGATCGAAGAGGGTGGGAGACGGACGGAGATTGGGATAATAGTAACAAGACTTGTTAACTGGAGTCGCTGGCTGGTCGTCCACGCCGTACGTTAGAGAGCTTTTAGGCAGCTTGATGTTAGTCGCGCCTTCCTCCGCTTTCTTGTTACCTCTTGTTTTGTTTTCTCAACTCCCAGTAGGGTGGTAAATTCAACTTGAGGCTTTCCCGGCTAGACAGTATCCATTAAAGAGAGAAAAGCTTAGAAACAGCGCTGGTTTTTTCGCCATTGGACATTTTGCCCCAATTCAGGGGTGATCACCTAGATTACGGTCTGATGGAAATTGTCGAACCTGGAACACTTTCTCCCGAGACCCGCCCTTCCTACTCCTCTCGCCATACTCCCATTCTACTCTAATACCCCTTCCATGTATAGCATCTCTCTATCTGAATATCACACACACCTTTAAATTTAGCCAAAAGTTTGAATTGTTCGAATGTGAACCCCTTGGCCGAGTGGTCAGTCTCTAGTTGTGATCGTCACTACATGACACCAGACTCAAATATTAACTTGGACAGTTGCGAACAGTTTCCGTTGATGGATCATTTGTGATGCAGTAAGTGAAAGCTCAGGACCACTCCAGAGGATAGAATAAGCTTTGTAAAGAGTGTGAGTCAGTAAGTGTAAAAAGTCGGGTGCACAGTGAGGGAAATATGAAATGCACGCCATCTTTTTTATGATCATGATGATCTGGGAATGAACTCCCATAATGATGTCCAGAAGTAACACAAGGATGGAACAGAAGACAGAGAAAGTGCGTAAAGAACCGTGGGTGAGGAGAAATAGCTCGGGTTCATTGTTTCTCTCCAGATCATGTCTGACTCGCACGGTGGCGCTGAACGCTTGCTGTTCTGGGTGATCCCCGGGCCGATAGTTACTGCCCCTTCGCTGCTCCTTAAGCAGAAATGTTTATGAGGGTTGACTGAGTGCTCTCCACGTTGCGAAGAGCTCTTAAACACGGGAGGTATTTAAGAAGGCAGGCCTAATGGGAAATTAATCTCCGAGTAATGTCTGGAGATTGTTATGTTTTTTTGTTCTCCGTGGAAGCTGCGCCAGGAGCACAATGTTTGCACCTTTGGTGCGCGGTGTGCTCTCCCTTGTCGTGTCGTTATTTTGACACACCGGCATTGCTTTCACAGCCGTATCCGCCGGGGGCAGGGGTGGGGGACAAACCAATCTGCGATGTTGTCTTGGTATTAGTTGGGCCACGGTTCTTTCTCCGGCGTTTGAGCCTCTCGCAACAGACACTACCGTCTGAAAACGAAGCAAGAGTACATTCCGCCATCTTGCGGTAAACGCCGCATTGGCTGTTGGGATCGTGGCCAAAGCCTCGTGCTTACGCAAAGAGCAAAGACCAACATCGCTCGTTGATTGGTGGAGTTTTGGCACTGACGCATGCTAAGCATGTTTCCTGTATGTTTAGAAAGCGCGTTACCAGGTGGAGGACGAGGCCGACCTTCTCTGTCTACTCTTTTTTAGTCCTCCTCGTCCCTTTTCACATTTTCCATCGTCATCTTACATTTGTGATCACCTTTAATTTTTTCCCCCTCTGTGGCCAACATACTCTCTGTTGCTCACTAATGGCGAACAGGATGAACGAGAGATGAACTTGTTTGAGTTACTCTTGCTGGTCTCATCTTCATTCTTCTCTCTGCCTCTCTCAACAGGCTTTTTAACCGGAGACATGTTGACAAATTTATGAAAATATAGCCGACAATTATTGTAAACTATCCCGGGACCTGCTTTCTGCCGGTGACTCTTCCGGCTGTGACTTTTTTCTCACCTTTTGATCTATCACGTGGGTCAAGCTTATTGATGGCCGCCGTCAGTGCAGAGAATTAGTGAAACACTTGTACCCTTGATGTCCCCTAAAGTGTCAGACTGACAGCTCGTGTTTGGCAACGGGGGAATAATGCTTTGAGTGAAGGGGGAGATAAAATCAGCGGTGTTGTCATCGCTTCTCTCAGTTCCCCATCTCTCTCTATTTGCAACCTGGTAGCTTGCTCGTTTTCTCTCCTCCATCCCATTTTCTATCTCCCTTCCCCTCTCTATCACTCTTTGTATGCGTGTGTGTGACCGGTACCCGCTCAGATTGTCCACTTTCCTCCTGAGTAGTACGTGTATATCATAATGTCCTCTGCTCAATATTGCTTCATCTGTATTCAGAGCTAACATCTTAGAACTCAGAAAATAAGAATAAAAATAAACTTCAAAGCAACAAACACCTGCCTGACCGATCACACGATCCGAGCCGCAATCGAAACGAATATTCCCGAGCACACGTGCGTACATGACAGAACTTCCCCAGTTTCATTTCCTTATGATGGAGATTGCTAATAGTGTCAAACCAGATTATTGGAGGGACTGTAACCAGGAGAAGAGAGTGTGTGGGAATAGAAATGGGGGTAGGGTGGTGCTGAAGAGATGCTGCTACCCGGCATCGGCTACAGCACGTAAGCAATATCTTCCGCGGAGACCGCACGTGACCATCCCCATCATTCAGCGGCCAACATGGCGGCCAAAGCCCATCAAAGGTAGAAAGCTCGCGCAGAGGGAGGATACTGGACCCTGTCTGTCCCTTTGGTGATATTGTGTGTTGCAGAAGCCCCATCAAAAACTATCATTTCCTTAAGCCTGGGTTTCTTGTGCATGTGCATCTGCCCGAGCTCTTCCGGTTCACATTGCTCGCGTCACGTACGGTTTCTTGTGGCTGTTTGCTCGCGACTGAGTGACGTGGGATGCAAAAACCCTCGCCAGGAATGTAAAGCGCCAGTGCAGCAGGAATCTCAACTGGGGTTGGTGTGGGAAGGGGGAGGCGTCAGTTATGCAGACGAACCGTCGAGCAAAAGATTGATGATGATCTGATTAGTGAAGTGTTCCTTTAGAAAAACATGATTAAAGTTGTTTACAAAGTTGTATATAGGGTTGATTCTCCGAGTAGCACAGCGCGGAATTCTGGGTGAAATTTCATTTAATTTGAACCTTAGTCTTCAGTTTTATACCACAGCCTCTTGAAATAGGAACCATAGAAGTGTTTTTATTTCTAAGCCACTTCCTCTGTCTCTAAAAACATATGTTCAAAGAAATCTTTATTGAAGAAAACTTTTTTTCTGTTGTTCAATCTAGTCTTTGTAATGATTATTTAAGTAGAACTCAGCTTTAGGCTTTTTTCATTACCTGCCCTATAGAATATGTTGTTGAAGAGTTCAACGTGTGAGCAATATTAAATTTAATTTTGATTTATTTTCGTTTTCATTTTTGAATTTTTATAAGAAGAAAATTCTTGTTCCTATCGAGTTTCGGGTTATCTTTTTCTGATATGTCAACACGAATTTCGCATCTGCTGTTGCTGGTCGGCTGGAGATTTAAAGGACGAGCTCAGCTTCCAGTCAGGGTGGAGAATTGGCAGCAGTCACGCATGTCGGAAGTAGGTTACTGTGCTTTCTACTTGAGTACCAATAAACGTGTGGCGCCCCCCTTCGGGCGCGAGGCGATCGCACTGCTGTAATCCAGGCGGGACTGGCGAGGTCTGGTCCTAGAACTCCTGGAGACTGGAGAAGAGCCCAGTGATTGTATGGAAGAAAATTCCGCTTTTATCTTCCTCTCCTTCAGCTTCCCCTCTCTCTCTCTCTTGTACCCATCCCGATCAGTTCATCCGCTTTCTCTCCTGTTCCTCCCTCACTCTGGGACGATATCATTTCGGCATTCAGAATGTCAGAAGCACGCCTATAATCGATAAATACAACATGTGCATTCTTTTCTTTTTTCACTAGCTCCCCACCACCATCATCACCACCCCATCTGTCTAGTTGACACGAAGATAAATATGTGGTCTGCTATTGAATAGCTGTGTGAAAACCAATGTGGTCTTTCCCATATGTCCCCCTGCCCTCTGCTGCTTATTTGTACAGCCCGGTACTTCCACTGTTTTGCCCTATTTGCACTGTCCGACACACTGCTGTACTTCTATCATCCTGTCCTGTTGGCACTGTGCAGTACATCCACTATCATATTTGTAGAGCCCGGTACATCCACATCATGCCCTGTCTGGATAGTGTGGACTTCCTGTATCATGCCATCCACTCCCACTGTGTCATGACTTATGTCTGTCTGGCAGCTGACTACACAGTAAAGAATTAGTTAACAATATTTTTGGCTGTCATTAAAATCCAAAACCAAGCTGGAGAAGGACCATAGGAGGTAAAAAGGACGCCGGAGTTGCATGCAAATGTCCCGTTACAGACAAGGAATCGATGCGGAGAATAAGTCAGAGATGTCAGGTCTGTCTGCAGGTCCTCGGTATGCCTGCTGGCAGGTAAGAGTATGGTCGTCAGATAGAGACCCTAAAAACTACGCAGTGTGGAGCAAGTCATCTGCACCCGCCTCCATGCTCTTCTGGGGATCAAGGGGTTTGATGCTCCCTTGTGGCGTGTGCCGGCCGGCCAGCGTGCCGTGCCGCAAACAGGTCCCAACGATTCGGCGTCACGTGCCTGTCTCCAAACTTGACGCGCATGAAGAGCGAGGAACTGTCGGGTGAGGACTTGTGGGTAGGCCGAGCGCCCCTAGAGATTCGCATCCATCACCTTCTTGCACTCATGGACGTGTGCGTGTGAGCAGAAAATTTCAGCAGCTACAAAACTTTTCTCGGTGTCCAACTTTGTCTCGCTGCTGACTGGAGTTTCTTCCCCTAGTCTCCACAGAGTTATAGATCGCTATACTGGGGATCATAGTGTCCAAGCGGGGCGGCCGCTGGTCAGTTCCGCTGTGGTGGCCACGTCCTCCGTCTCGCTTTTCTCCTTCTGACATCTGATGGTTGTTGTCTTGTCCTCGACTGGCGCTCTATTTCCGTTTTGTAATTAAGGCCGTGAGGTAGGTAGGGCAAGAAGAAGATGCAGAGAACACATACGACCTTTGACTTATGCTCTGTTAACATTATTACCAACAGCGATAGCCTCGTTCTGAGCATTAGCTCGACAACGAGTCTCTTATGTCAAGAGGAGACATCTTTATCACTAGGTGTGTTGTTGGTATTACGCGCGACAAAACGTATTTATCACGTGATGTATCACGTGCTTGAAGCATTGAATGCAGACACATCCCATGTTGTAGGATATTATAACGCTTGTTAAACTCTTAACGTGTATCTCTATATCTCTCTTATTTCCCTCCTCCACATCCATATTTTTCAGTATCAGGTAGGAAATCATGTTGGCAAGAGTACTTAAGGCGTCACAACCAATCACAGGTTGTGGGAGGAGCTAAACAAGCAAAAGTATCCAGTTGTTCCTCCTCCTCCCTACCTCCGCCTCGACTTTTAAAATTGCTGTCAATTTATATATTGTGAATGAATTGGTTTGGATGTATTTGCTCAGCTTTGTCCCCACAGGATTTAGAGATCATTGATCCGGAAGCTGCTCAGACCTTAAGACATCCTCGTTAATGTAATTTTGTTTGACTTGAAGGACAGCGACGGTTCCCATATCATTTTTGCATCCTGAATGAAACTGTTTAGAGTTACTTTCCAAGTGCTCGATCGTTACTCCGAGAGCCATTGATCCCGTAACTGCCAAGACTTCAATACTTTCTGGAGAATGTCATTTTGTGTGATTTATTGTCAGAATCTTTGCTTGTGCTTAAGAGCTGCATTTCACCCGACTCCTTTGTTTGTCTAGACTTGAAGAAAGCAAGATGTGTGCAGGCTTCGGCATGCACTCGGTTGGAGTCCATAATTCAGCTGCATGACATCTTTAATTAGCATGTATACAGGCAACTGCTCTTCTGTAGACATAGGGGGCCTGTCCAAACAAAATTCCGATTCCCATCCAAGGTTTTCAGACATTATCATTGTAGTGTCGACCCGAAAATGACATTAATTTTTTTCGCGTTTGGTCCGAGGCAGGCTTCCCGTAGACATATAAGCAAGCAACTCTGTATTTGCCCGGTCATGTGAAAGAGATGTCGATAGAGATGGTTGCCATGGATATGTGGGTTTGCGGATGGAACGCCTAGTTTACTTTGTCATCGAGGTCCTTTTTCTCGCCACCAAAAGGGAGTGGAGTGGGGGAAGACACACCCAGGCTCATTTTGTGATAGACAAAATCCTGCGCGAGGCGACCTTTCGTTCTCGCCATGCGAGAGGTCTCGCTTGTAATAATGCTTCCTAAAGCGAACATATCCGCCTCGGCTCCCGGCTGTCTCGCTTTGCACGCTTGTCGTCTTCATCACGTGCTTTGGGCTGCTGGGAAAAAAACTGTAGCCTGGCCCGGCAAGTACGTCTGTGACTGGCGTCACGAGCTTTGACGTGCACAAATACACTTTGCTTCACGCGCGCGCAGACGAGACCTACGTGCGGTGGGTAGAGGTACAAACTGAGGGGCTTGTAGGAGGGGAGGCACTCTGTAGTGTTAGTCAGGTGTCACTATTGCTGTATGAAAGTCTTAACTAGCGACAATTAAGGTTTACACACCAGGTAGTCTTCCATCACCCACACACCCACCAAGGTCTTTTCTATTAAAATCCCTTAAAATTCTATAACTAATCCAGAAACTCGTTTCCGTGTTTTAAGTATTATAATATTATCCTATTCTTGCACAGATTGTTTCCAGTCCTGTTAATGTCATGTGCATGTAACTTTGTTATATGGGTCTTCGCTTGGCATCGTTCCATTACAAATCTTGCTTCGCCATATTTTGTTTCATTTTAATCGTTAAAATGTCGAATTAACAGCGAAAAATCTTTTATCGCTTCTTTCAAAAATTGTTATTGCTTTTTTCTGCTCACAAACACACAAAAAATATTTTCTCTGCGACTCGCAAACATTGATGAATGCAAGAACGCGCATTGATGCGAGGAAAAAGCACGCGCACGCGCACTCTCACACACACACCAGTCCGTGGTGCGCATGCTTTGAACTCTGCTCTTTGTCGCGGAATGTCGCGCCGCACGTGCGCGCGCTCAGCAGTAAATTCGATTCTTGGAGTAGCGGCACGGAGAACGCCGCGCCTCGATGACGCACGGAGGATGGCCGAAATAAAGAAGAATCAATGGAAGATTGTTCACTTACTGGCGTGTACCGCGCGCTTCAGACATTCGGATAAACAGCAGTGTATAGGTAGGCGGGCAAAATCGAGATGGTCAAGTCGATCTGACGGAGGGGTCGGAAGCCTTGAGGGGAGGGGGATGAAGAAAAAGGGGAAAGGAAGACCGGCATCCCTGTTCAAAGGGGTACAGGTTTACGTGGGGAGGGATTAGGTTTATGTCAAGAGACATTTCGTGTATGGGGACATGTTTGTAGTTAGCTCCTGATGTCGCTTGGTCTGCCGATGCTTGTCGCGATGTTGACGATGTTGTGATTTGACGATACGATATTCATAGTGAAACACCATGGAAATAAAAACGAATTACGAATCATTCACTTCTAAGTCGGCTGCCACTACGAGCTTTTTATTTCTGATGACTTTTTTTTCTCGTCGCTAAGTAACTGTAGCCAACTGTTGCGTCCATTAATTACTTTTGAGATATCCTTAGAACATTTCTACAGCACAATTCTTGTCTTCATCTATAAACTTCAGTGTCATTCTGTAACCAATAATTACTTCAATGATAATAATAATGTGAACTTTTATGAACAAATAAGGGCACTACATATAATGCAGAAAACTGTCGCTAGGAACCACGTGGTTATTTCGCATTGTCTCATCATTGCAAGAAAGGGGAGGAAACTGAAGCAAAAGCTTTCTAGCTACTAGATGCTTCTGCTACATGTCACCAGTGACAATAATAGTGAGAACAGTGGAAAAACAATAAACTGGAAAATTGTGTCGTGTGTCTTGAAGATCACGATAGATGGCGTGTTATCTATCTTCCGCAACCTCCTCCCAAATAAAACTCTACAGTTGATTTTTTTTTCTACTTGAAGCCTGTTTTGTGCAAAGAACTCCGCCATTAAAGGAAGAGAGGATCTTATAGTAGTGCAACTGTTATTACCTTTTGGTGCCAAAGTGATGCTGGTGATACAACAACATTCTGTCATTTTACTTATAAATTACTCCCTCCTTATGAGCTTCTAGCCGAGCGCTTAGACAAGATCGTATTTTCAGAAATACTTAGGCTTCATTCTCCGAACTCCCTCAGTCCACCCCTACCCCCTGCAGCTCCTCGGACTCATCACCCTTTGAATCACTGCAGGGTAGGACGTCTGATCTTCCTGCCTGCTTGGCCAGCCTAATTACACAGAGTTAATCGCTCCGCGACTGAAAGAAGTCCTTAAATGCCGAAGGTCAACATCGGTTAAGTAGCCAGTTTCAATACGTTATTGGACCAGCTACATTCCCATTTTTTTCATCTACTTGCAAAGAATCTGGACCAGGCTGCTACTGCGCAATGTTTCTTTTTCTTGTCGAGGCCTTTTCAAGATCAGGTTAGACGCCTGAGTCGAGTGTATTTAATCCTTTCAGCTCTCGCCAAGCAAGAAAAAAGGAGAAAGATAAGGTTTGATGTCATAAAAACGTCAGCCGCCTAATGACAATTTATTTTTGGACTTTGCTCTTGGGTTACACCGCATTATCCCGGTAGATGAAGTTTATATGTAATCAGGTCTTGACAGACAGGCAGGCGAGGTCTCGTAGGATACTATTGCGCTTATTTAGAGATGTTGCCGGGAATACTTGCGCTTGTCGATGTTGATGCAGCTGCTGTGGCCTTTGATGATTGACAGTAGTAGTGGAAGTGGCGGTGGAGATGCAAGCGCGTGCGACACAAACCAACTTTAAAGGTGAGGTTATTTTCAGTCAACTCAACCCAGTCTAAACCACAGAAATGACACACATCAACACAAAAGTAAAATCTGTTTCAATAACCATGAAGAAATTTGAATATGCTACAGAATGGAAAAAAAATAAAACTGGCAACTTTAAGGGTTTTTTTCTCGTGGCTTTTCAAAACTTTAGAAAGAATAAGAGACCGTTAAAATATTACTTTCAACTGGAAAAGTCTTTACTACATAGATGATCTCGAGAAGGAGGAAGAGGAGACGAAAAAGGGTAGAAAAAAAGGAAAAGGAGAAGGCGAAGAAAGACAGGTCTGCGAGCATTCCACACTGGCTGGAGTATTCAGAAACACTTTTACAGGAAGCTGAAAGTTATCTGTGACAGTTACGTGGCCACCAAGTAGGCGCAATAAACCTAAGTGGCCTCACCCTGGACCCGGCTCCTTCCCCGGCACGACCAGCAGTCAGATTACAGCCTCGGCCACGAGCACCGTCTGTCTATCGACCTCGGTCCCCCAGTACCAGAGCCAAATTGGTGAGCGAATGAGCTTTTCAGACGTCCATTAGCTGCCTCCGCCATATAGTTTACAACAACACCAACGCTCCAGCCCACTAGTCATGGGGCATCCGCCTGCTTCCGGCAAGGCCACGTGGTCCAGCCAGCGTGGAGTGCACGTCTGACGGTCCCCGAGCTTGGTCATGGACAGGATGTTTGTTGGTGCTTTCCTTAGTCACTCTCGTGGACAGGGCACTTGTCACGGTTTGTTTTGTGGGTATCGGGGTGGTGGACACAGTTCTTCACGGTTTAACAATTTCAAAGACATTACTGTGGGTTAGGGTTCACTTCCTTCTTGAAAGGTGTGTTATATAGGGGTTTTTTTTTTTTGGTAGGGGATAGAGCTAATCTTCATGCGCGAGAATTGGACATCAGGACATTTGGATGTCTCAGCACTGTTACAATGCGATAGTTCGCAGCTTTCGTGCGTACGATTGGTTTAATACAGAAGAATATGTTATTTATGTACGAGGACTACTAAGTGTCCACTTCTTCTTCCATTGATTTCAATATATAGCTCAGTAAATTTCACTTATTTCCTTTTTGGACCATTCCTACCTTGGCTCTGGCTGTCATGTGATTCGAACCTGGAGATTCTCCTGTAAGTTGTTAACCTAACTAACCTCAGCATTCTAGAGAGAGAAAGAAAACAGAACTAATCTTAGACTTTAATTTCTGGAACATTCTCCAAGTTAAAAAATATAGACGAAGACGTAGAAAAGGATTGTAAAAGTCTTTGATGCCTCTGAAAGTCGGCTACTTTTTTTTTTAAAAAGAGATAAAGGAGTGGACTGGTTCCACTGATTATGGAACTTGCGGAGGAAGGCTGCCGTAGCGGGTCGGCCTGCCCTTGACAGTAAACTGTCACATGTAATCGCAGATCGTTAAGAGTGCGGATCGAGAGGTGGAAAGGGGGAAGGAAACAGAGGGTCGACAGAAGAGAATGACTGAAAGGAGGACTTGACTGGCGAGCTGGGGTGACAGGACGTGCACAGCTGTGACGTGTAAACTGTATCGAGAAACCTGTCACTTCCGCGAGCTTTAATGAGGGCGTTCGATAGACACGCTGGATTGGTGCCGGACAGCCGAAAGATATTGCTGCCTCGCTTTTCTCAAAGTGTTTTTACTTAAGTACTTGGCCGACCTAGCATGGGAGGGGGCAGGCGCACTTCTAATCTAACACTTATTACAAACACCGTTCAGTTTACTTTGGCATGCCAGGTCGTTGGTTAATTCATTACTCACTCTCTTCCTCTCCCTCCTCTCTCGATGTTAAACTCTCGCTCATCCCCGTTGACTTTTTCATGCCTTTTTTTATTCCCCCTTCCAACTCCCCTTTTCTGTCTCTCCAAGACGTAGCGAAAGGCCTTTAAAGATCCCGATATTGTCACTTCTCTGCGAAGAAGGGAAGAAGGGAGGGAGGACAAAGGGTGGGGAAGGGAGAGACCTGGGAGGTGTGCAGTTGCGATCACGTGTACCTAAACTGGGCAGCCAGCCAGGGTTTGCGGACCCCGATATCGACAAGACGGAGATGGCCAGCGCTGTTCTCATTCCACGTCACGAGTCCAGCTTTTTCCCCGAGCATGCGCCGGTCAGGCCTGGCCGCCACGGGTAACCTCCCTTTATTCTGCGTGGCGGACGGGACATAATCTCATTTTACTGATGCAATTTTGCGCGCATCGGGAGGCGTTTAAAGACTCCCGATATTATGACATTTCTAGTTCCCCCACTCGCAGTCTTGCAGCACACAAGTGGGATACCCTACCCCCTCGTCTTGCTGTAGACACCCGATACAGCGCCTGCTCGCCAATCTCGTTAGCAGCAGTCATGGGTCTATTTTTTATCTCGCAGATTTTCAAAAGCCTTTTAAAGGTCTTTAAAATATGGTGTCGAGTTGTGTCTTTTCTCCACTGTTTCTTGTGTTGAATGAAGCAAGCTTTTTGTGCACGATGAAATACAGTGTTGAGTTGTTGATTACTTTTCATCTTTACCACAAGTAGGTCACACACAAACACATTTATACACTAAAAGAGGTCCCACCCATCATTGGTATGTTTGCTACAAACCTGTACTCATCTCTACACATGGACGTTGCGTGTGCGCACGTGTGTGTGTTTCGCGTGTTCCATTAGCAAGCTGCTCTTCATTTTTTTTTTGAATGTACAGTAAAGTCCTCATTTAACGTCGGTCGGTTAGAGCCGTTGATTAGAGAAGAAAAAAATCGATTACCGTCTGAGACCACTGTTTGTGTGGAGTTGGCACGTGCTCCTCGTTTCTGCATGCTGTTTCCGGTTTCTCCGCACATCTTTTGGCTCAGTATGTAGACGACTGGCGATGTTTTGTAACCAGGAGTATACTCCAGGGACTGAACTCTTGCTTACACGTTTATCTTACCCTTTGGTAAAACTGATTTCATGTCGTATCAAGTTCAAAGTTTTAACAAACCTACGAATGACTTTTTTTAAATGAAGACTAACATTTTTGTATATTTTGCACATTTGTTTTCTTAAAGTATGGAGAACAAAGGGGAGTAAATCCTGAAGACATCTACTTTGGTCACGTGTTAGAAATTGTACACACTATCTCTCACAAGCGTTATCTCACTTAAAGAACAGATGACTTGTTACAGCGCCCCTCATGTCAGGAACCTGTGGCAAGAGATGCTGTGTAAAAGCTCCTGCCCTGCCCTCTGGCGTTGTTAGTAGCAACAGGCAGTTGGTGCTCATTACACCTATTCATCGCGAGGCCTGATCTATAAATAGGTCCATCAGTCATCCTTGACTGTTAGCAGATCACGGCCCTCACTCATTCCCATACCCAGTCCTCGCAGCTCATACACGGAGGAAGTGAGTACCCGCCTGCGCTGCCGCTGATTCGGGTCGCTACCCTTGTTTTTCGCCCACACAATATGGCGGAGCACAATCCGATTAGGGCCGAATGAAATTACACATGAGGAGATTACAGTGGTCTGCTTTATTCTCCCCATGACCCCCCGGCCCTCTTTAGGACTGAAGCCACGGGACATTTGACAAGAGAGTAGATTATTCGAGAGAAATGGCTTACAGAGCTTCTGACAATGTACTTAGTAACCCCCAAGGTATCCCTACCACCGTGGTATTCATATTGTAGCCGGAACTGGCAGTGGCCAAGGTTACGCTGATGTTGAGATTATATTTATTATTTTTCTATTATCCCATTTGGGAAAAATTAATAACGGGATCAACATCGAAATAAAAATGATCATGTTGAGAAAAAGGAAGAAGATTAGTGTTGCAATCCTTGCTATCAAATTATGTAATCATAATGTTTGTGTGCGTGGGTATGTGTGTGTATGTGTGTGTGTGTGTGTCCGTTAATAGATTAAGCAACTTCCACTGTGTGAATAATCTCCTTGTAAACACTGCAATATCATAAATTATTAATTTTTCCATCTCTGTCAGATTAATTTTTTCGTTATTTTTGTTGTTTTCCAGCTTTACAAAATGGCTCGCTTTCATTTGATTGATTTGTGTGTCTTCTTGAGCATCTTTATTTATTGATGGTGCATTTGCACTTTAGGTGTGAGGTGCAGCAGAGCAGCATTTAGAGAGCTTTGAAATCCTCTCTCTTACACTCAAAGAGATCATGAGGAGCTGGTAACTGACAGTAGGGGTAGGACGGGTAAGGGCGAGAATTTATCATCTAGAGTTACTGCCCTTTCGTGAAGTAATTTCATTCTACACACACCAGTCAGCTGTCCCTTTGGTCAGTTTATGCAGTAGTGTGTTGTCTTGGTTACGGGTCGTTCAGTAAGACAGATTTACTCTTCATTCGAATGTTTTGCACGACTAACAAACATGAATTCATAACCCGAGTTAGCTTTCTTGTGTTTCTAAGGGGGAATAATTCTTATGAACTGTGCTGACATCACGACTGACTTGGCGCATCTTCGTGCGAGTAAATTTGTTTTGATATTTGTCACCTGTCTCTCGAAGCCCTTAGAACCTGACAATCATTTAAGAGCCGCCACTCACAGGTGCTTATTATTAACGCGTTCAGGTGTAAGTTTGCGCAAACAGGTACGGCTCGCACGTGCTCTTTGCCGTGACATTTCGCTTCCGCAAACGCGCATGCGCCGAGCAGGTACACGGGCGTCGGTAACGCAGTACAGGTGTGATATTCTCTGACCTCGGTCCTGTCGGGTGGGTTCGATGTATACCGTGATGACCTCACAACATCTCACGAGCTCCACCTGGGGCAGAGGGTTCCTAAAAGCGCATCGATCTCGTTTTCAGTAAAGGGATGATAACAAAGCGGATGATGTTGACAGCAGTGGGAGTGATGATGATGATAATAAGGATGATGAAGATGACAGCAGGGAGAGCCCCTATGATGACAGCAATGAAGACGATTATGATGATGAGCCTGCGCCCGTACTCACGCAAGAAATTTCAAGCCCTACCTGAGAAAACGACTGTCACCTGCCACTAACAGGCTCACCTAATACACAAGTCCTCCAACTGTGCTGACGACGGCCTAAAGTAGAGGAATTCTTGTGTGCTGCCCTCTAGCCCTATTTTTTACTGATTAAGAGGTTATCCTGCCCGGTGGGCGAGTTGGCGCTATGGTGGTCAGGTCACCTATTGACATGAGCTCATCTGCGTGCCGGAAATGCAGTTACGAGTGGTTGGGGATGGGCCATTACCATCTTTCAATGGTTCCTGTCGATCAATAAATTACTTCCCTTCCCACATTTGTGCCTTTTGCTAACTTGTAGTCTATGGCCCCATCATAAAACTCCGGTGGCAAACGTTTTACCCTTTGGAGGCCACAGCAGGGTTATCAATCAAAATTTGTTATTAAGCCTGAGTGTTGTGATACGCATATGGATTGAATGAAATTTGGTTGTTTGACGGACTCACATGTGTGTGTGTGTGTTTTCTAAGCGACTTAAAATCGAAGAAGAGAAAAAAAAGCAAATGCACATTCCTGGCATATTACTGACTTTGCGCATCATCCTTCTAACACCTTCCTGTCCCTTTGTTTGCAGCAGTAGTCAAAGCTTGAATGACATGGACTAAGTGCTTTATGGTCATGGAAGGCCACCTTTTATTCATATGAGAAATTTGTTTTAACGAGTCATGTTAAAATACAGATTAAAATGATTATTTTCAATGAATGTTTTTTCCCCACCAATGAGTATCTCATTATGTGTACTGCCTTTTTCAGGTTCGAACCTTGTTCGTTAGCGGTCTGCCCATGGACGCCAAGCCTCGGGAGCTGTATCTTCTCTTCCGAGCATACAAAGTAAGTTGTAGTCCTATGCTGTGTACATTTGGTATATCTGTTTATTGAAAATATGTGACAGTACCCAGACCTTCATAGGCATGACAAATTATTCATCGTCATCATCATCGTCTTCATCTTCGTCACCATTATCACCACTACCAGCACCATCGTCACCTCCACCATCATCATCACCATTGCAGTTATTGTCGGCGTCAGACAGGTCGCTCTTCCCTTTCTTTTTGATTTTGCTTTCCCAAGCACATCAAACGGTATCAAAAAAGGAGGATTTGAGGTCCTTGTACACATCAACGCGCATGTAGTTAGTGTAAAGACATAACCCGGGTGGGAAGTAAAGTATTCAACACGGTGGAAGGGAGGATATCAGAGGTTTAGAACTGTGTATACATTTCAGGTATTATCTAGTAAAGTCTTATTTGCCGTCAGTCTGCATGCAGTCATCTGCCACATTATCCAAGTATAGACAGACGCAGGGACACACCCTGGAGACCCACAGGAAGCCAGACCGCGCACTGGCTACATAACGATTTCACGAGGAAGGCGAACATGAAGAGAGTGCTGACAGTGAGCCTCCCCCACAAATCGCTAGTAATGACAAGGCTGAGCTCTGGTGCCGAGCACTGCTGAGCACCGGGATGCCAGCGCCCCCTTTCTTCTCCTCCGTGAAAATCAAGTCCGCATTGAGAGGCAGTGTATCCCGCCTAAGACGAGGCTGATGAGGCTGCTCACACCTAATCCCTCGCAAGCGCCCTGCCTACTGTTTGTAGATTTGTAACGAAGTATTCAGAGTGCCATAGGCTGGCAGTAAGTGACTGCACGTGGACGACACGCTTTTCCTCTGCCGGCCCGGGTATAGGGTGCCGGCGGACACCAACCTGCCAAGCAAAACATGGCATTATGTAATTAAACCCAGGTGCTGACCTTTTGTGTCACCTCTGCCAGTCACAGTACACTTTTTAAATTACAGAGTCCGTAGTCAACTCTTTTGATGTCTGGTTCTGTTTAGGCTGCTTACCACACTGCATGAGGCTCGCATATATTTGAGACTGATAGAGAAAGAGCAATTTAGCTTGTAACAAATGGAACATTGGCACGGTTAATAGTTGTCGGGACTGGCACTAACGGTGTATTAGTCACGGAAGTTCACCATGTTGTTATATCAACCATCAGGCTGTTCACCATAGGCCAAAGATTAATGTCTTCATGTTTGTCTTATGCTGCGACACAAAGATTGACACTCAAGACAACCTCTGAAAGAAGGAACAATGGAAGAGTTTTCTATCTTGTTTATCCGCTGCATGCGGAATCACCCCAACCTTTTGTTATTCATTACTGGAATTCCGAAGACGCACTTTGTTTGTTATCGATTGAATAAATAAAAATCTGTAAGCAGTAATTCTGGGTTTGGACAAAGGGCTTTTTCTGAGTGGTACGTTCTTCATCAGATGAATTCTGCAACTTCACACATAAAAACGGAAAAACAACGATAACAAAGACACAAGAGAGGATACTAGTATGGGGAAGGGACTGAGGAGTGGAGTCTAAACATTGTGTTGTACTAAGAAACCTTTTAAAATACTCGGCATACAATCCAGCCTTGCTCAACTTTCGAACCCCTGAACACAACAGAGTTTAAGAGAACCAAGACAAACTTTTTGTTTTGTATTATTGTCTCGCGGTAAGCAGCTGGCTAGGGCTGTCGGTATTACCAATGTTTGTCAAGTGTGCATATGAATCCTGCTGCTGATCAATTAACTGACTTAGCTGCCAGGACGTGAGAGAGGCAGGAGGTGAGGAGTAAGAAGGGGACTGGAAGAAAACGCTGAAGTCCAAGAAGCAGACGAGCAAGTTACCCTACCAGGGGAGACTATCCAAGCTTGGAGTTGTCGTCCCGGATTCATTATTGATGAGTCCGTTGGCTTAGAACGCAGGCTTTGCGGTGATGACGTCACGGCACTGTTTTCCGCAAGTTCTCGCCGATAACCTCCCTTTCACTACAGCCTACCCCCTCCCCTGCCTACTCTCATCTTCCCTTTTTTTTTTTTTAAACCCCTCCTTCGTCCAACCGATTTCCTTCCCTTTATCCTTTCTCCGACTTCCCGAGCCTCCCACTGTGTTTAATAATTTAGCAAAGCTTCTCCATCCCTTGAAGTGTTTTGCTTGAAACGTACGTCTCTACATGTTCTACCAGACTTTGGGAACTGAGGAATTCCAGGCTGAAATCGTTGGAAAACTATTGTAGAGTTTGTCTGTCTGCTTGTTCTTGATGTCTAGTCAGTCACTAGATTGCTCGACATTCTCTTTTTATCTCTCGTGCACGGACACGCGAACAGATAAGTGATTACAAAATTTAGTGATGCCGAACTTCAAAGGCGTGAAATGTTCCTGTAAAAGCATGATATGTTCCTATACAATATTAATACATTCCATTGTTAGAACTTGGAGCGTATGATATTCCCTGCTGATAGTTTCGCAGGACTTTGCAACGATGGAGAAACAGGACACACTAGGACAATGTATAGCAACATGTTAAAAAAATATCACAAGATGAAAAATGCAGAAGTCGAGGCAGACAGCACGCGGTGTCGGGCCCCCCTGTCTGCCACACCCGTGTCTGTCAACAGGATGCATGTTTTAGTGCGGGTATTTTTGTTACGGGTATTGTCCTCTGCTTCAAGAAACCTAAAGTAACTTCTTGAGAGCCCTACTGCGTGCAAGAACTTTAAAATTCATACTTTTGTAATTGTGTTACGAAAAGGAAAAAGCTGTATTGCAAGACAGATGAGTTGAAAACATCATCAGATACAACCAACAACCGTGTCAAAATTCATGCTTCATCCCTCGTGCAAAACCGTTCTGTATAATAAAATAGGTCTGTATAACAAACGAGAACAAGATAACAAAAGAAAGCTCCAGCCAGTGTTGGATATCGAAAGTGGTAAATTAAATTTAAAGGAGTTGTTTTTGTAGTTGTTGTTGATGATGCGTGCGCCTGTCATCATTTCTCTGCTTTCACGAGATTCTTGAAGTCTTTTTGTCCCATTCATTATTTTTCAATGAAGAGCATTGTGTGGCCCAAAATTGAAACCAGGAGATAAAGTGAGACAACGGTCATAAAGAATTCTAATCTAATCTAATTTTCCGTTTGTTCCTTCATCAACTCGCCACAATATTAAAGAAGCAAAAATGTGGCGAACCTTAGCTGCCTTCCAATCGTCTTCACCAACATTTCTTTCATCAGTTGTTTCCGTCGGAATCGAATGCACTTCAGCTTTCGTAATTAAAGAACTCTCACGTGAACCTGTCTTCTTGAACACCTTGGCTTTATGTGTTTTATTGTCTCCCTACTAGGCAAACTACTTTTAAACAACACACCACAAAAATAATTAAAAAGCTTTTTTCACAGAAGCAACCGAAATAGCATTTAGCTATTTCAAACCAACTGTGCCCATGGTTGATAAACAGCCAATTTGCTGGATTGTGCCCGTGTTCCATAAAAACATTCATCTTACCGAAGTTTGTTAGCTCATGCATGAGTTTGGGGCATGTAGAAGAACACATCGCCATAAAGAGGTTTGTAATCAGCATTTTACCTCGGATACCAACTGTTAGAAGCAGATTTCACAAGCTGCTGTCGGGTCACGGGTCCCGCTTTTAGGGCTATTAGTCTTGTCAGGAGGGAGCTTTAAGCAATCCGAGGGTACAGAGGGAGTAACTCTGTTTATCATGCGGCGGTCGCCATTGCTGTTTATTTATCTTTTTCTCTTTTTGTCACGCGCGATCTTGGTCATCAGAGAGTCCGGACCCGGACCCGTCGCGGATTCAAGTTACCTCCCTTTGATGTTTGCCTGCGTGCACTCCATAAAGACCGTTAGAAGGACTGTCATGGCGCGGAGAAGGCTTTGAGGGCTGTCCACCGGTTACACGAAAATAGCCGCCATGCTGGCGGGCAAAAACTGAAAAACAAACGACAAACCAAAGACGGAAAAGAATATGTTTGCCGTGGTTTCAGAAGTACACGGGTTACCAAGGTTACGGAAGCACTTTACGGTAGGCTATAAATACCGCGCGCCAAGCCGGAAAAGCTATTGGGCCCAGTAAATGGCGCTGGTACTCTTCAAACAGAAGAAGCGAGAGCAGAAAAGTCTGCTGCAATGTGATTGGCTGGCAATGTGTGCCGGCATGGCTGACGGTAGCTTTGTGTTGCCGCCACTCACCATTCCAAACCTTGACAAACAACAGCAACAGGAAGTCGTTTGGTCACTTCCGTTTTAAGTTTGAACACAGACCATAGATTGATCTCACAGCAAGATATGATTTAAAATTTAAAGCAAAGCGTTGTTGTCATCGATCATCACGTGACAAATATAATGATTAGAAATACTGGAGAAACATGATACAAGGGGGTAATTTATTCACTCAAAGTTGGACAAACTAAGACCCATACTGGACGTGAGTAACTGTCAAAAATACATGTAGTTGATTGTCTAATAATGTTTCCGTTTTTAAAAGAACTGTAGTAAAAACATCTTCATTTGTTTAAAAAAAAAACTTTAAAGCCATGCTTTACGAGCTCTGTATTCTGTTTTCATTTTTGTAGTTTATCAATATTCATTGATCTGCATATAATTTACTTTTCCAGTTAATCGGATTTAGGGATCCATATTACAGATGCTGACATGACCTGTTGTTCGAGTGTTTATGCATTCACACTAGCAGATACATCTAACAACATATGCACACAGACACAAACGCAAACATACGTGCGCACGCGAATGAAAAGAATTGAGAGCGAGATAAAGAACACGAAAAACATATTATGTCGGTGGAGAGGGAGAACAGAAGAAGTCTTGACAAAAGAATCTCAACCTTCCTTCTTGAAGAGTTCACGCCGCGTGCAAGCAAGAGTTGCCGTACTTGTCGGGCTATTATTTCTTGCCAGCCAAACACAATCGATGTCATTAATGCTCGCTTAGTTTTCTTATCTTTTCCTGTCCTTCTATTTCATTTTACCCGCCTCGGAGCCGAGAGAGAGTCTGTACATGAAGTGGCCGGGGCTTGCGGCTGCGGTCCTGCGGTAATAGACTGACCTGCCAGTTGCTGGCACTACACCCTCGTAAGCTTGCCTCGAGTGCTTGTTGTGCTCTGCTTCTCGTGCAGTGAATGACACTGGGAGCAAATACACGAAGAAAAACAAGCTGGTCTTAGGAAAATAAAAGATACGAGGTTCCCAGGGCAACAGCAAGCTGTGCATTGTCTTACGTCACCGGCCAAGATGGATTGTGAACGAGCGACCAGCTCGTGGCGCGTGGTGCCTCCAACCTTAATGTCCCACCGGCACGTGCGCCTGTCCTCCCGATCCCCACCACCACCACCCATCTTCTCCAGGGATCGGGAGTGGGCGAAGTGAATGAGGGCGGGGGGAACTGCTTTCCAGGCCGATTAGCTCGGTCTTTGTAGATTTGTTATAATTGAAGATTTGAAGAGAGATGGGAGAAGCGAGAAAGGGGAGAGAAGAAAGTAGAGGCAGACGAGGGAAGGGGTGAGAAGGACAAGACATTTTTTCCCTCTCTCTCTGGTCCAGAGCAGGGTTGTCGACGATTGGCGCATGGCGTGTTAGTGGAGCTCTCCACACGAGGGGAGAGAAATGAGAGATGACCTGCAGCAGATGAAGGCAGATGAAGGGCCGGGCATGGAGCCATGATGGACGGTCGCAATGCGGCAGGCAGCGGGGCCGTAACCTGTGTCTTCGCCTGCATGTCTAGTGAACATGCGCGTGCACGCACACACACAGCGCATGACAACTAATCATCCACCCACCCACACTCGCACACACATAGACAGAGAGTCTTGTCATCACACACATACACAAAAATAACAAGACAGTAAAATATATAAACGATAACTCCCCTCCTTCCCAAAGTTATTTCTCACTCGCTGTTCCAAAGACAGAAGACAAAGAAACATAGACTAGCATAGACAGACAGACAAGCAGACAGCCAAGAGGGAAAGAGGCAGACGTGAAGAGTGTGAGGCCAAAGGGGAGCATAGAGAGGGAGGGAGCTAGAGGGCAGACTCTTTATTGGCTGCAAGACTTCCTCTGGAAGGCAGCGAAGCGTGCGGCAGGATCAATATTGTGACAGAAGTGAAACGCTCCGCTGCATGGTGCTTGCCAACCGACCGTGAAAAAAATGGATTTCGCTATGACGCGCGATTCTATTTCACTGCTATTTTTTTCTAGGCGGTTGGACTCAGAAAAAGTTCAAGAGTATTTCAGCCGTATATCTTCCCTCATTCCTCGGTCTTTTAAAGCAACATACATTTGTGCTGCTTTGTTCTCATTTCTTTTTCCGTCCTGCTCGTTGCTGTTGTTAGTATCCAGCTTCCTTCGTCGGCAAGCTGACGAGTATCCCAAACCGCAGAATGTATGACTGTGTACTCTGGCGGTTTGACAGAAGTTATAGGAAGCATACCCTGCTACCTGTCTGACACCGTTGTGTTAAAGAGCTTCATCATCATCATCATCATCATCATCATCATCATCATCATCATCATCATCATCATCATCATTGCCACCATCAACTCATCTGTTTGTGGAAGTTTGTAATATTACTGACATTGATAAGCTTTACACTTTCTATTGCCAAAACAAAAGTATGTGTAAGGAGATTTCTCACATTGGATGGATCGAGAACTCATGACAAACATTAAATATAAAAATTGGTGAAGAAAATAAAGAGGCGGAGAAAGAAAGAGACTAGAAAGTAGCATCTTTTTTGTCAACTAGAACAGACACAGGGGAAACGACAAAAGGCAAACAACATCAGATGAAATAAGCTGAAAGGTAGTGAATGGACAAAAATATTGAGAAGGACATGCATGAACGAATAAAAACAAGCAGTACGGAAAGAATGAATATGTAAAGACTGGAGTGAAAAAAATGTATGAACGAACGAGTGAACATATAATTGAGATAGTAGCAAATGAAGGAGCAGGATGGAAAAAAATGTGCATAATATATGTATGAGAGAAACAAACGCAGCAGCATTTAACACCAGACCACTTTATTGCTGGAGGATGGTGCTGCTGCCATGTTGGACTCGCGTGTGTCGCCGCCTGGCGGGAAATCATTCAGTCTGCTCTTGGGCTCTATTTCAGGGTTTTGAGAATGGTCTTTTAAAATCTATGGGTAAGCTTACCGCAAAGCACAACTGTGTAAGTATGCTAGGCTTTTCTCTCTTCTTCCGCCTGCCATGTAACCATCTCCAGGCCTTGGGACACAGCTGTGCACACAACTCAACCGTCACACACCACCACACGTCATGTTTACCTTCTGTCACGCCTGTTTTCATTTGTCAAGCACATACTGTTTACATACAGGGATGTGAGATATCATTGTGTGTGCATTATTTCGAGCTGTTTGCTAATAACTTATTTTATCACTGCAGAGGTGCCGTGACGTCACAGCCTTTTTAAAAGCACAGGCACCCATATATTCTCCTTTCTCTTCTGTTCACGTGTAATCCATTATATTCCATTATATTTTATATATACTTGTCTATTCAGTGCTCCTTTTTACTAATGTTTACCAAAGCACGACAACCAGACAGTTTCTGAGAAGAGTTGCAGAAGGGTTTCTACCCCATCCACCCTTTTAAATTTAGCTGAAAACTTTGTCAGTGAGAAATTACCATTGTCTAGATATCTAGTCGAGACATCTAGATTCTGATTATTGTATAAATATGAGTCGAATGAAAAATATAGGAAATATTAAATAAACAGATTTGTAAAGTAACCACATGTGTTTTAACGATGTAGCTAAAAATTATTCCAGAATCAAAACATAATGCAGGGGTACCCGACCCTCCCACACACCCCTCCCCCTCTTGAGGACTGTTGTATATGGTAGAGAAAATTTCTCTTTTCTTTTAGTGCAGTATTTGCTCTTTTAGTGCTGCAAAGTAGAATGGGTTTCACTTTGATTTATTTTCGAGAATATAAAATATTCAAATTTGGAATTTCTTTGCTGAGAACAAGCAGTAGGAGGAGAGGGAGCCCCGCTGTGTATATTTACAAGCTAAAAGTCACACTAACCCTCACTCCATCTCCATTTCCCACCTGTTTCGGAGCATACACAATATTCCCACACTTTCTCGCCATTTACATCACATTCCCTGCCATGAAGGCATGTTATAATCTTGGACACATATTATTGAAGTCTGCTAACAGGAATAATCACTCTGGAAATACAACTGTTTTGGAAACTATTTACTCAGTTGTTTACTCACACCAGCCACACTATCTTTTTATCCCCCTCTCGGGTCCCTTTTAGTTTCTTTTTATCTATCTCTTTGTTTTGTTATGCGTTTATCGCAGTCTGTCGTTTCCAGATAAAAGACCTACAAGTTCTGTTCCCCTATTCTATTTCTACAACACTTAGTGTTAATCATTGTAATTTTCCTGAGCCCATGTAACAAACTTGGTAAAACTAAAACATTTCTGCCTTTTTGCAAATGCTTAGACATTTGTAGGAAATATTGTAGGCGAGAAGATTGATAAGGAAGCACTATCCTGCTTTGTTCATCTTGTTTGTTCTACCTTCTTTTTCTGGACCCTCAGTTGACAGCACAGTTAGATAGATAGATGGATAGATAGATAAAAAATCTTTTGCATGAGAGTTTGACTGCTTAGAGTGGTTTTGGTCACAGATTTACTCTTCTTTGTAGCCTATTTATGTGTTTCATAAGAAGTTTTATTCTCCGACCTAACTATTAGTTGTACAATGCAGTTCCCCATAAAACTGAAATTTGTACGAGCTAGGGAACAGGAAAACATGGGACAAGCGTTGGTCAAAAGCCTTTTTAATATCCTAAAATAACTAATAGGTCGACTATACCGATTAACCTTTTTTAGGAAACCTTTTCGAAAATCTTCAGCGAAAATACTCTCGGAAGAAACTCTCCCCGAACATCAGTACCATTTGAGGTTTTGTTAGGTTTTTTATTTGTTTGTTTGTTTGTTTTTGTTTTCGATCTTCTTTGCCTTTTTGAGGTTGCCGCCGTCACGACGTGGTTTGCACACACTTTTGTTTACGTCTTGCAGGGATACGAAGGGTCACTATTAAAGATAACAAACAAAAATGGCAAAAACACTTCTGTGAGTATCACGACTTTTTGTTGATGAGATATTATTTTCTATTGCTGTCATGTGATGGAGAAACACAAGAAAAACAGCCATCGGGTACTTTAGGCATCTGACCGTAGGATTTTATACATTTGGGACACATGCATTTAATTTTTTTTAAAAAGCGATTGAATCATAAACGATCAGAAGAAGCACAATCCACCAACATCTGCTGCGATGTTGGAGTCAGAGATGTAGAACAGATAGTTCTTCTGTAGCGACTTCATTTTAATTAGCGGTCACATGACACCTATCATGCCCGATGGATGTTGTTTTTGTTTGGTTTCCTCGTTTTTACTAAATGGTGATGTAGTCTAATGGCTAGGTGATATATGAAAGTAAGCAAGAAGCTGAAGATAGATACTGTATTTGATGCGACTATCAAACCATGACTGAGGACAGGTCTAGGTCATTAATCTCCATTTCTGTCGCCATTAAAAAAAAATTTGTTTTCATGATTTAGAGGTAGATGATATCTTTTCCGGAGATTTGAAAAAAAAAACAGACAAAAAGCTCGCGGTTCTAAGTACATATCTTCTCAACAACAACAAAAAAAAAGAAAAAAGAAAGAACAGATTGTAAAAATAGCTGTGTGACATGGGAATGCCCTGTAGGTCAGTACCAGTAGGAAGTACACATCACCTTGGTGTGGCATACAGGCAAGAGTGCGGCCGGGGCCAGCAGCGGTTAAGATGGCAGACATACATGAATCATTCAGCAGTTATTGACCAAACTAATGGCAGAATGAAGTCGGGGCGACCCGAGCTCCCGGCATTGTAGCTTTTATGTGAAAAGTACAGGAAAACTACTTTGGCTAAAGGAAATATAAAAAGACTACATTCCTGATAGATATTAGTTTCGTGTTAGCACAGCACACAGGTGTAGAATGCATGTGTAGCCAGTAACCTCTGCATGACAGGATGACGTCACGGTGGGTGTGTAGTGGCCGGCAGGTGCGATGTGGTCACGTGCCCCACATCTCAGCCTCAACTGCATGTGGAATGCATGCCTGCACGTGGGCTTTGTTTGAAGCTTTGGCATTGAGAATGTTCTCTCTTGTATTTTTGCTTGTTGCTTGCTTGCGGTCCTTTAAACTCCGAGTAATGCATGGACCTTTCATCCAGACGCATGTCGCTTCTATGTTTATGAATGCCAAACATTTTATTAACTTCTTGTACCCGCATTTTGCGGATGCTGAATGCCTTGCTGACGCAGGGCCAATGAAATGGAACTTGGGGAGAATACTTGTGATACTGGGATGGCTCTGTTCGAGAAGTGCAACCGGAGATGTCTATTTAGTTTCGGTGACGATATTATCAGAGACTTTGTGAGGACAACAAGATGTGTCTAACTTGTGGTTCTTGCATGCTTTTCGTACCTGGACATCAGTACAGATATTAAAAATGTTGGACCTTACTACGAGGTCTTGCTGCCAAAGTTGTCTATGCTTGGTTCTTGTCTGACCTGGAGCATGACTTCAACTCGTTCTTTCCCAGTTGCTGCGATCAGAAAGATGAAAGAGAAAGAATCTGTAGGTTTTGCTCTTATGTCTCGTTGCTCACCGACCCCGTGTAAAAGCAAAACAAGTTAAAGTTTGCATGCGACTCATGTTGCATACGATCTTTATTAGGTCCGATGATCCATGCATGTTGGAGTGTCTGGAATCACTTTGTTGGAGCTAAGCCCCCGCATGAATAGTCTCCTCTGTCTGTGATAGGCTTTGGCTCACAGTAGTGAGATAATTTAGTCATTCGTAAACGGTCAGTTGTTAGGGTAACATCCCTTGCACGATTAAACGCCCTTGTGTATTTGTGGGTAGGGAATAAACTTTGCAAGGGACACCCAGACGACCACGTGTGATTACTCGCCCTCGGTCTTGTCAGAGGACACAGTAGGAGCTAGATGTCTGAACTAGTCAGCTAAAATAGCAGGAGCTTAGTGGACCACTTTTCAAGCATCTAGTAACGGGTCGTACACTGACCCTAGCCTGCGGTGTGCGGTCACAATACATTTTGCATGTGCTGTGGAGGCGGTCAATGGTTCCAGACTTTACAGCGATTCTGGCCACAAGAAAAGCTTCCACAGGTATTCTGTGCAGGTGTCACGTGACAGTGTCTTGCACTTGTTCTCTCTTACTCTCTATTTTCTTGCATCTGAGCCCAAGATGTTCCCTTGCCATGAACTGCTCGACAGTCGGCAGTGGTGGTGGAGAGGACGGCGGGCAATGTTTCCTGTTTGGTGTCACCAGCATGTTGTAGTGGATGTCATTCTTGTTGCTAATCGGCATGGTGTTGTTGGTATGAGTGGTGACACCCTGGTCACATGGCAAGCAGCAGCACAATGGTCTGTGGTCATTGCCATCATAGTACAGCTCTGTGTTGTGTTCATATCTGTGGGGACACCCACACCCTAGTCATTGTCACACCACAAGCAGCACTATGGTCTGTTACTGTTTGTATCGTACTGCTGCACGATTCCATGTCTCCTTGGTGACAGTGTTGGCTCGTATGACAAGATTCTCTTAGCAGCTCTTGCCATGTGAATATCGCTTAATCATGGAGAATATATTTTAGGTGCTTGAATAGTCCTTTATTGAAACATTAATAACCTCTGAGACAAACGGTTGCTGTTTGTATGTATAAGCTGTGTATATGTGAGAGTGAATGTGTGAGGTTCTTTGTGTCTGTGCGTGCGTCTGCGTGCTTGTGAGTGTGTGTATGTGTGTGTGCACATATGTGTGTGCACGCGTAAACCTTTGTATTTACGAGGCAGAAAGAAATGTCTTATGAGGCGACACACTAAGTGATCATGTTTGTATATTTGTTTAAATATTATCACAAACGCTCGCTTCATTACGCTTTCTCTTTATTTACATGCTTCCGGGCCACAGCCGGTGGGCTTTGTCACCTTTTCCTCCAGGTGTGCTGCCGAGTCTGCCAAGCAAGATTTACAGGTAAGGATGATGAATGCCTTTAATTCCTGCATAAAACCACAAGCAGCAGAGAACAGACCTACAGACATAGGATAGAATACAATGATTGTTTCTGTGCTCAAAAAAAAAACCGATTTTTGCAGAACAAATGATTGAATATAGATGCAGTTCTTAATAAATAGCATGTCCATGGACTAATCGAAATATTATTAGAAGTACAATGTAATCGCGCGGATTTTTTTCAGGGTGTCCGGTTTGACCCTGATCTCCCCCAGACGTTGCGACTGGAGTTCGCCAAGAGCAACACAAAAGTAACAAAACCTAAGCAGCAGTCCCCGCAGCCTTCTGCCCCACACCCCACCATCATCCACCCGCTTACGGGCCGTGAGTACATACTTGAGTAGATTTACCTGTCTCTTACCGCCAGAATTGTTTATCTATCTGGCACCACATTCTCTAGCACCTGAATCAGAAAACTCTCATACATCCCATACTCTCTCCCGCCCTCTCGATTTCTTGCTCTTTCTCTCTCCTCTTTCTCTTTCTTTCTCTCTCTCTCTATCTCTGCTCTCACCTTTACTTTCTTTGTGTGTTGCGTTGTTTGTGTGTTGTGCGATTGACTGATGACAGCTCACTCATTATGTTCTGTACCTGACTGTATCATGATGACGGCAGTGACTGCTGCTGCCTCTTATCTACCTACACTGTGCGTCAGTTTATTTGTGGACTTTGTGCTTGTGTTCCTCGAAGGCTGATCTGTTTTTAACTCTGACTACATCTCCATCACTGCCACCATCACCACCACTACCACCATTTCCACCACCACCTCCACCACCGCCCACTGCGATTTCCACTTCAGCAGTGGTCACTACCACTTTCTTGCCAAAAGCGTATATTTCTCTCATCAAAGTAATTTTCAAAGGAAAACCAAAGTTTGTTTGTAGATGAGGGAGGGATTTCGAGAGGGCTGCTTCTGCTCTCTCTCAGAAACAGGAAGCGACAGATCTTGAAAAAAATATGATGAGAAATTCTTCCTGGAAATAGACAATAATAAACTAAAAAAAAAAAAAAATTGTGTTACCGAAGTCAAAGATGCGGAGTCTGGAAAAAAATGCAAAGAATTATTAGAAAGCTGTAATTCCTTTGGTTTCTAAAGCTCTGACAGGCAAAATAAATGAGCAAACGATGAGAGCACTATACGCCACATAGCCTTACATTATGTTTTCACCTACAGTTTTATGCGGACTGTCAGTAAGTCTAATTTACCTGTGCACCAATTTTTTTTTTCACTTGACCTCTTCAGAACACCGAGTAGAATAGATGTACTTTTAGGCATGTGTGTGTGTTTGTCATATTTGTTTGTTCGGTTGGTTGATTGGTCGATATGTTTGTTTGGTTGGTTTTATTAGACCATTGTACATCCACAAGCTGTATGATCGTTAAATTCAGAGCTAGGACATCTTTAGAGAGAAATGAGAATTAGATGATGAGCACATGCTGTGAGCTTGTGTCGATAGAGAACAATTTAGCGAAGCTCTATGGCGAATTTTTATATTGTTATTAAAGCCTCACATCAAAACTTATGAAACTTCGAAAATTGTTTTGGCGACTAAAGAGTAAGAGACCTTAGGGCGTTGTGTTCTGAAGAGGTCATAGTTATATGCAAATGGCTGGATGGAAAGCGGGGCTTAAAGTTTTACTCTTGCAAGGGTCAAAGGTTAAAGGTCACAATATGCACTGTTTCTGCCTCTTGCTGCCTGCCGCCTGCCCTACACTCCTTGCTTGCCTCGTGTCTCCAATGACAACCACCTGGCTACGACGACGACAACCTTGGCACTGCCGGATGATGATGATGATGATGATGGTGGGGACTTGCGGATGATGTGCACCTGGGCTGATTGACAATGGCCGCCCTTACCTCTTCTCACTCACACACGCACTCATGCACTTTAAAAAAAAACACACACCTACACACACACTGTTTATTCTGCTCCGATACCCGACGAATTATCTACCCTCTCTGTCATGATCTCATTAATAACACTAACTCTTGCCACTTTCAAATAATCTCTTACTGAATTTCCACTACAAATGCACGAAACGTGTTCTAACTATGCCATTCGTTCCATATTTCCATATCTTTTTTCGACTCATTAATATGCTTAATGTACTCACAAAATCACAAAATGCACCACCTTTTTTTCGGAAACACGTCGGTATGTGAACAACTCTTTTTTCTATTTTCGCTTCATAAAATACACTCTCTGATTTTAAATCACAATGGTCCTCTGGCGTGACATTCGGTTTTCGTCCCCACCGACTACATTAACTCATGTTCTATTGTTTCTTTGGAATTCCTTACGAATATAACACTTTCGAAAATCTAACTCATAATTTTCCCACTGTCCTGAAAATTGTAACATTCATGTCAAAAATTCTCCCCTATTTATTATTTGATTGACTTGTAACGCACACTCCAACTGTTTCGTGGTCGCTACATCTTTGTCATATCCGCGCTGACACACACCCACCATGCTCTACACGTCCATCTGTTCCTTGTCATAATGTCACCTCGCCACACGACCGTCTGGTAACTGCCCCTACACACCTACACACCTTCCCTCCTGCCATCAACACACGCGCACATGCACACACCGCTGCACTTTCTTCTACTCTCTCACGCAACACTCACTATGCGACATGGCCATTGCCGCCATCTCTCTGACCACCAACACCTCCACAACCACCTCACTGTCACCACAAACACCACAATCACCTCCGCAATAGAAGAGCTAGGTGCGGCCATTTTGCCTAGCGGCCCGGAAGCTTGGGCTGCGGCCGGCCACCCTGCCTTGGCACCATACCCGGAACTGACCCCCACAGCCGCCGCCACCCTGCATCACCACACTACCTTGCTGCAGCACCCGGCCTTGACGCAACTTCCGGTGAGGGTCAGTTATCCGCCCCTTGTTCTCCGAGCACAGCGTGCTGTGGGGTTGTCGCCCTTGTAGTTTATCTCAGTCACCCGAGTGCTAAGTGAAAAGTAACACTTTGTGTGGTATAGGAAGTCACTGATCTGAGATCATCTTTGCCAGTTTTCTGTCTGATAATTGAAGAAACAGCCATAGTTTATATTTCTTTATAATTTACAAAGCTTCGTGCATCTTAAATCTTGACAATGTGGATTGACCAGCTTGCCTCACACCTCGTGTTGATGGCAGTATCCACTCAACATCTTTAATTGCTTCTTCATTGGGAAAAACTTAACGACAGGAAATTTTTTGATGATGGGATGATTGGAAGAAATTTAGACTGGACATGACAGTCTGGCTTGAGGTGATCTCAGAACTTCTGTATGACAGTGTTTATTCTTTGTTTGCTAATTATATATCATGTCAGTACTAGACCTAAACAAATTAATTGATGTTATTGACTGTGCAGACGGCACGCTTTCAGGAGAAAAAAAAAAAGAAACTCACTGTTTTGCTTCATTTCTTTAAACTAATCAGATTTTTTTGTTCGCACGTTGTTCTGAAACTTGTAATTGCTTAAAGATGTTTATTTAGCGAGGACTGATAAACAACGAAAGGATGGTCACGTGCATGCTTTCTCTTTTTCTATCTGTATTGAAGATGAGGATGGTGTTTAACGTATTTGATGGCGCATGGAAGGAGACAGTGAGCTTATATTCACCCACCTTGAGTTATCTTCAGACTACATTAGACCATGTGTGCCACACCCCGTGACCACTTTGATGACGACGACGACGACGACGACTACGACGACAACGACAATGATGATCTAAAGGCATTGTAATCGAGATTATCCCTTTTTACGGTTGTGATGCTATGGAAAGTGTTAGTTGATAGTCATCAGGCTTGTGCCGCCATTTCCTTCCCTCTACCTGCCCATCCCACATAGTCGCTATTATCGTTAACATGGTTAGAAACAACTACAGCACTAATCATTGTAGTGGGGATGATACTGATAGCACCAACACTTAATAAGAATTCTTATGAGACCCGATTTCTCTGGTTCAAAAAGGTCATGTTCTTTCTTTATTCTTGGCAATGGATGACAGTGTGGTCAGTGTGCCATGTCTGGTTATCATGTTTGTAAGGCTTTAGTCGGGATTGTTTCTACAGACCATCGTAGGGGAAGCTGCAGTAAGTGTAGAATTTACTTTTTCACTCTAGTACTTTGCAGTTTTTCTGTGATGGGGTATATATTTCGCTACTGTCTGAAAATGCATGATGGTGGTTAAAATAGCTTAAAATTACACCCTTTCGACTTTAAAACAGTCTCCACCTGGCAGAATATCATTCTTTGCTGGTTGACTCAACCTGAAAACCATTCAACATTTTCCTGGAATAGTTTTATGTGAGAGATGACAATCGCCATCGTCTTCTTAAAACTAATCATGTCGAAGTGTTATTGAAGAGTTTCGTATTTCTGAATTTCTCTGCTGTCTGAGATACACACAAAACCACATCTGTCAGTTCGTAAATGTCATCCTTTCATCTTCGCAGTCCTGTCTTGCTCTTGCCAGACTTTCTCCTGCGGGTTAATCGACATCTTGAGTCTGTCCTGATCCCGCATTTCGCTAACTTTCGTTTGGCTAACGAGCTGGGGTCAGAAGGTCCTCCAAAGGTCCAGTGATTTTCTTGACACCATCACGCACGTCTTCAGCAGTGACCCCATCTTGTCTGAGATGTGTGTTCATTCAGTGAATGCTAGTTACAGTGTCAGGTGTGTGTTTGTTCACTTTGATATTTCTTGGATGGCTTTGGATATGTCTTCAGTGCCGTCCTCTTAGCTGACCTCCACTCGTCAGCGTTAGAACAAAATCTATGGGAAGTAAGAATAAGTTCCTGGGAAACGTAACACAATAGGGGTTACTTCCCTTTTATATCTCAACTTGTTTCTGCCCCCTCCATCACCCACCCAAAACCTAAGTCCCACAACACCACTTGCCTTAGTTCATTTTTTTATGTTTCTTGTCATTTCTCTTTACATCAACGGTTGTATTCTTTAAACATTTTTCACAAGACAACTACTACTACAACAACAACAACAACGAAAATGTTTAGAACGAAGAACGGAGCGTGACTTACAACAGCACTGTGCGATGTGTTGATGATGATGATGAGCTAGTTTTTCCTTTAATAGAATTGCATGATGACTTCTATCACTGGAGAATTTCACAGTCTGTATCACAGATTCACTGTATAGATGGTTTAATTGTGTAGTTTGTGTTAACATGTCTTTGCTTATCTACCTTTTCAATGTTGCAATCTTGCATTCCAAAGTTAGACTTTACTGTCTTCTGGAAGACAGGAGAACCGTCAGTGGACCAGATAGTGGCAGGTGTCAGATAAAAGCGAAAACAAGTAGTTCTTTCTTTCTGTCCTTGCCTGTAGTTGTCAAACTAAAAGGCGATATATCCCAAAGACGTGGTGACATCCGTGGCCAGTTGAGTAGCAGACTGTAAGAAAAATTTGCTGTTAGGTGAGACAGTTACAGAGGACGGTTCTACATTTCCAGTCACGTGACAAACGACTGCTGCGACCTTTCACGCACCTGGTGAACGTAGTTGCTGTCTGTAGTCTGTGTGGTGCTGGGGAACAGTGATGTCCTAATGCCACTCCATCTTTTTTATATTCTTTTGCAGCTTCAGCCGGGCACCATCCTGGGCCCTCCCGTGTCCGTCACGGCTGTTGGCCACCCTCCGCTCGCCCCCACTCCCATCCTGGCTAGCCCTGTATCCAGCCTTACCTCGTCCTCCACGGCAGCCGCCGCGGCCGCAGCAGCCGCTTCCTACAACACGCCCTGCTCCACGCTGTTCGTGGCCAACCTCGGCCAGTTCAGCTCCGAGCAGAGCTCAAGGACCTCTTCAGCAGGTGTGTGCAGCTTCTCTCATGTGGAGTCTGGGTTGAAATGGGTGACCTGTCGGTTGGTTGCATGTTTTATCGACCTGTAGGTAAGCGGGTGAGTGGATGAGTGATGGACTAGATGAGCGGACGAGGGGCTTGTGTACGTCTTCTGCATGAGCAGATGAAGAAACGGATAGCCTGTTGGTCAGAGCGATGATATCCGTTCCAGAAGTCAGGAACACTAGCCTGTGTGAGACAGTGATGCTTTTCCAATCCCACCACAGTTGACCTAACAAAGAAGTGGTACGTGACCTTTTAGAGGAAGGGAAGGCAATGACCGAGGGGAGATGGGCACTTCCCTTAAAAAAAAAGAACCGACATTAGTTCGGGGGAAGAGGGTCTACGAGTGTCATCCTCCAGCTTTTACCTTGTGTGCGTGTTTGCATGGGACTAAGGAAGAAAACTTAAAGTGAGCTGTGACGAATATGAAGAAAGAAAAAAAAGGAGATTTCACCGAAACCGTGTATCCGTCATTTTTTTAATTATCGTTATTTCACTTTTGTCATCGTGTAGCCATCTACCAGCAACCACCGTCAACTTCCACAGCTCTATGTCACTATCTACCACACTAGCTTTCACAAACCACACAGCTCTTCATTACCAGCTGCCATCGTTCGTTCACACAGCTGTACATCGATCAGATACCAAGCTACGTTTGATCACTTTTCGTACAAAGCTGAGGAAATAGCATGCGCAGATTCCACTTCCTCCCTTGGCGCCATCATTTCCAGAGTAATTGAGTCACAATCCTGTCTGACCGAGAGACCTTATCTATGTTCCAGATAGGTATTCCGTTTACTTGGTCTGGGCAGGTAACTTGCTGTCCCAGTTTTCAAACAGAAGACATAACTTCTGGAAGCAAGGGATCTAGACAGTCAATCCCCTTTCTTTCTGTTCTTAATGAAAATCACGCGCTGTCCTATTTATTTAAATAAACAGGTCAGACAGCAGTTAAGGGATAGACGAAGAAATCGACCTTGCTGTTAAAAGTAGATGTCCCTGTTGTAGGTCTGTGCAAATAAAAGGATCTCCGTCTTAATGTTTCTTTCTTCCTTCTGCAGTTTCCATGGGTTTTGTCGTTTGCGGATGCACAACAAAGGGGGATCACCCGTCGCCTTCGTAGAATTCCAGGTAAACTAGAGAAGTCGAAAGGGAGACAATGTTGTAAGCTGAACCTGTAGGAATGACTACACTCTCATTCTCTCAGTAACAATCATCAACTGTACTTACACTTAAGACAGGAAGTGAGATGGGTAATGCAACCTACTTTCAACAGATCGTATGTAAAGGGGACATCATCTTCATCTAAGCAATTACTTTACATTATATTGATCAATTCTATTGCAAAAATAAAACTTATAACTCTTATGAAGAGTGAGGATGGCGTTGTATTTCAATAATTAATATCACGTGTGTAGTAAAGGTTCGTCATTTTATAACCGAGTCCTTTTAAACACAGTCGATTAATTGTAAACATGACATATTGAAAATGTTATTTCCAATCCAAGTTATTTTTCCCGAAACTTAATACGATTGACCTTTGGCAGTTTGTTCAAATGACATTTGCTACATTCTACTGTCTGACAACCTGTGTGCCTGTGTCCATGGTGTGGTGCGTGTGTTGCAGGACGTCCGCCAGGCCACGGAAGCCATGAGCCGCCTGCAGGGCTTTGTCCTCTTGTCGTCGGACCGAGGGGGCATCCGCATCGAATACGCCCGCAACAAGATGGGAGAGGTGGTCGGTGGGGCACGAGATGCTTTGCACATGCGGTGTCTGACCCGCGTGACGTCAGCTGGCCTCGTGCCACGTGTAGACAGCGCTTACTTTGGTGTGGTGGTAATTACATAGATGGCGCGCGAGCTTGAGGCACTCGCCAAAGTAAGCGCCGAGCCGTCTGCTACTCTGACGCGCATATTAGAACCGCACGTGCAAACAGTCTTGTGTTTCTGTCTTGTTTGTAGTGTGTCTTGACTGCTCCTACATGTCCGTTGTCCGCCGCATGTTCCTGTTTCATTCCAGGTCTGTAGCGGAGCGAAACAGTTTATTGTAAACTAACAAATAGTTAAAGTAGATAATTGAAGAATAAGTTGGGTTTTTGTTTTTTGGTTTTTTTGTCCTTGGTTTGGGGAGTGGGGTGGTGGTGGGGAAGGTCTAGTGCACCAGGAAATATAGTAGCAGTTTTTCTGTGTAAATTTAGATTGTTGGACTAAATTCGTTGAAAACTGTTTTCTTCTAAATAATCAACGAGGTTAATTCATGTCTGATCCGAAGGAAAAGTTGAGATAAGTATCATAATTTAAAAATATAAACAGGAACAATATTGGCAGACAGTTGTGCATTGAATTTTCTTGATTACTTTGTTAATAGTGAAAGGGATTTAACTCTATTAAAAAAATAGGATAAATAGTCTAGAATCAAAACTGGAAGGTCCTATATACTTTTAATGTGGTCACTGCTCCCTTGCAGTCCATCTTTTACCATCTGTTTCTCTCTATCACTATTTCTGCGAACCTACTAAGCTCTCGCAAGACAAAGTATTGAAGAAATTGTTTTTTTAAAAAATGCTGTCATACACTTTTAAAAGTCAATCAGTCGCTTAACCTGTGTCTCAGATACCCACATGTATTCGAGCGCGTACGAACACGCACACACACAGACCCCACATAGCATACATGCACACGTGTGTCACTTGTTATCATATAACAGCGGTGACCAAGTTTCTCTTTTGTTGTTCTTACCTCAAAAGTCTTTAATCTTTGAAGGGAAGAAAGTAACCTATTTCAATAATTTTCCTCCTGTGTATGTGTTATCTCCCCATCACTGCTATAGCTTGCCTGCACGTGCGCGTGGGCGTGCGTGTGTCTGGACAGTATTGTCATAAACGGCACAGTTAGTTTCCCACCTGTTTCTTACTCATCTTCTGTTTTGCTCACAGCTTCTTCCGCAAGGTTTGTGGCAGGCAAGTCCTAATCTACCTATCAGTCACATATATGAATATGTATAACAGTCCGCCGGCGTGTTCCTCAACAAAGCTGCGTTATCCAAATGTAATTAGTTCTTGCCTCTTTCCACCACTTTTTTTTGCCACAGCTTTGCCTGACACTAGACTTAAAATGTTATTTATTTTAAATTTTTTATTCATTCATTTATTGCTGTATGCATTAAAACTACGCACTGTTAGCACGTTTCCAACATAGCTTTCTCACTCTTTGCACTATATATTAAATGAGATATTCTGTTCACCATATTATATCAGTTATGATGTTCACCTATATGCTTTATCATTATTCTGTTCACATGTAATCTTGTTAAACTAGTTTGCACAATGTACACTTATCAGACGAACAAAATAATTTATGCCTAAAATGTGTAGATGATATAGTTGGATGAAAATGAACTGCAAGGTAATAAAGAGGCAAGAGGTCCATTTTCAGAAGCCACAATGCAATATGACTGATATAAATCACAAAACATTTTAGAATACAGGAACACACATTGCAGATAGACAGAGAGGAAATAAGGAAAGAAATGAATGTAGTATTCTTGCAGTATAGTCTCTCATTGTCCTCCGTCTTTTCAAGAGAAGCAGTTCTTCCTTCTCCTCAGCAGCCAGTCTATAATCTCTTGACCAGGACAGTCGTGCCAAAAGAATTGGATTGGGAGTAGCAGACAAATAAAAGCCAAGTAGTTTTCAACTTCCACTTTAGTTATATTTTCCCCAGCAACTGTTGAGTAGGCAATACATCTTTAGAACTCAAGTAGAGGTATTCATCGAGATTTTGGGAACAAGAATCTTGCTCTAATCCTTTAACGAATCATTAGAAACACATCTTCCTGACTAACCCTAGTCCTAGTCCTCACGGACAATGAAATCAGTTGATGTCCGTTGCATCATCATTGCATTTCCTGGTGGAAAGACGTTTGTTCATACTTTCCCAACATTCTACTTAAAACACACAGCTAAGATTCTTCTGGATGCATGTGCCTACCTTTACATGTACGACAATCAGCTGACATCTTAGTGTAAAATGTCACGTGATTTTCATATCATGATTATGCTTTATTATAACGAAATATTGCGTCTGTTGCAGTATGTACACCGACTTATTGCTTCGTGGCATACTTGTATTTAAGTATTTTTCTTACATTTCGTTTCAGGGAACAAAACTAGAATTCCCTTTAATCCAGTCTCCTATTTCCATGGCGACCGTTTTTTGATACCTCCATAATAAGCTTCACCGGAAATGAGATCCGCATGCGCAGCAAGAAGGGAGATAAATTACCAGAACCAGGGAGACGAGCAAATCTTTCAACTTGTGTGCAACTTTTTTTCTGGATATATATGTATGTGATATGAACAAATAAGTTGAGCTATCTTTAATATCATTGTATTCAAATGTTACCAGATATGATTATTATGTGTTTGGACAGTTTTATGACTACAGTACAGTCGGTGGAGATTGTTTGTCTTTCTTCTTCAACGTATCTAGACACGTGTTGCTTTGGGACTGTAAGGTTCGAGACGATGTTAAATCTTGTCTTCTGTTTCTGGTGTGAATCGTCTATACTTGTTTTCGTGGTCAAGAGAGCATTGAAGCTGCTTTCTCTACTGACTTTGGTGAAAGACAGGAAATATTTTGTTTATGTGTGTGCTTGTGTGATTTTTTTTTAAACATTGTTCCATGAAAGCCGCTGTTGTGGACGTTATCAGTGACTGTACAAATATACGATAAAGCCACTCAGTTTGGACAGAAAATCATATGTAAGTTTGTATTGTTAGAAAAAATTGTAAAATAGTGTAAACTATGTAAAAGTTAACAAAGTATGTGTCTAGTCTATGTACTTCACTTACAGTTCACAAAGAGATTGAAAAATGAAACGCGGGTCTTGTAAGCCGTTTCTTTTTTCATTCCATCTTTGAACGGGTTTCTAGGCTACGAAAACAGACTCACAAATTGCCTCAGAAATTTGCACTAAGAAATCCAGTCACCACGGAAGAATGCACCAAATCAGAAGTTCATCTCTGGAAAAAGCAACTTACAAAATAACCAAGCTGTTTATCATGAAATCTATGCAGGTCATTTCAGTTGAATGTTTTATATCATTTTTACGGTCATTGAAAACCTCAGTCTTGTCTACTAATGTGTAGTTCCGTGTCCGTCGACAGGGCAGGGGGGACAGAAACTTTTGCATCGAATTCATTTTATACTCGACCAACACGTGATGCAGGCGCGAGCTGCTTGCCCTTTGTGCTCTACACTCAAACACTTTCTGTTCTGCTTCTTGTCGAAGCTGTTTTCTCTAGCCCCCAACATCCCAGGGCAACAATTATTTATCCACGGTTTCCATCCAGATTCCTTGTCGTTGAGCGATATTAGGGATCAGTGAAACATGTTGCTGGCTCCATCGCTCAAAGAGGAAATGGCCGTTTAACAGGTGTAAAGTGTAAACAGCTTTTTTCTCACCTTTTTTGTGGGGATGAGGGCGGTGGTTTTAGCTCATTTTGCTGCAGGTGCTGAACATTTTCAAAGACCTTGTATCGACAATCGTCACGATGACTTTCACTAAGAATTCCCGCAATACATATCACTGTGCATACAAGCGTTGAAAGAAACGAGTTTTTTTTCCATTTGATTATTATCTACTCTCTTTCGGCATATTCGCGACTGACTGCACCTTTGTTTGTACCAACTGCCATCTTCGTCAAGCCTGGTTATATCATAGGTTATACCATAGGTAGATAGCTATCAACATGAAGTTGAGAGCAGGCCAAAGCTTTTGGTCAGTGATCATGTCATCAGATTTGTTGAATATGTTTTATTACTGAATTGAATCTTCGTGAACTTTACTCGGAGATATTGTTGAGAAAGGATATTTACTTATTAGCTGTCGGTGGTCACATGAAGGGTTTGGGTGAACAGAAACCAACGTCGTAGTTTTGACTATGTTAATTAAATATAATGAAGTAGCTATGTTTTTAAAAAAAATCGCCATTAATTTCAGTAAGGGGTCATTAAAAATAATATTGTAGTTTTTTTATTTAGAAACTAGCCAGGCTGTCATGAACAATAAAGGCATATTATCTTATTTATTGTGCTTCTATTCGCTAAGCATGCGAAAAGCTTTAGATCATATGCCTAATTGAACAGAACTGCCAGAACCAGACTATGGTAAGATACAAGAAAGTCCTAGAAGACGAAAAACAAATCGAATGAGAAAGGAATCGTCGACTGACTGATAGTTGTAGCTGAATTTAACTGCACAAGACTGTGCACAATCCGATGTATTTGAGGAAAAAAAACTCCATTTAAGACGATAATTTTATTTTCTTTTATTAGCCCCTCACACCACTCACTTTGCATCGAATCGTAGCTGGGTTCTTCACTTCAAGTGACAGACTGGACAGTACTGTCCCACCCCATTGAAACAAATCTGATGTGAACTGATCAGAAGAGGTTTATATTTTGATATGCATTCAAAAAAGAACTAGCGAAATCTGTTTTCTTGCGAACAGAAACTGTTTATATCTTTTTTGGTAGATGATCAATATTTGTTGTTTTGTGTTTTCGTCGTGTTTTTGATACATTGCATTCTTTGTCTCGGCGCAAACGATGATGTCTCTTCGAAATGCATTGTGGGAAGACAAAGGAGGAGTAGTATGCAATCTGCCTCAGCCCTGTTTTTAGACTAAGACATTCTTTGTAACATTGTATGATGTGTGTGACTGTAGAAAAATCTAGAAAAAATTTTGTCCTTGCTGTGCTTTTAAGTATATCGCGATTTTCTTCTGCTAGACAGTAGAAGAGCATAGCGCTCACTTTTGTAATAGACATTGAAATTCTTTTTACTCCAAGCGAACCAGAGGTAAAAAAAAATTCCTCTACAATTTGCCTTTTGCGAAATGATCTGTATTTTTACCTGTTGCAGATTTCTGTATTGTTAGCTCCAAGGTTGTGATTGCAACGAAAAGTTCCTTCACTATTTACTGCGTTTTTATCGCAACAAACACTTGTTGAGCCTTTGACGTGGATTACACTATTGCAGAGGTTTCTTTGAACTTTTGTGCTTTTAACTAGTGTCATTCTTTAAATTCTCATCCCACTTTTTCATCAAATGGAGACTCATTCCCTTGTGCAGCGCACACTCTATTTTCTCTCGTGCGTCTGTCGAGGGCTGAAGGCGGTGAGCAGGTGTTTTGTATAATTACATGCACGGTACTCAGAGCCATGAAGTTATTAGCCGAGGTGACATTTGAGAACCACTTTAACTGAACGACTTGAGGAAAAAATATAAAGCGAATGTCGGAATCATCCCTGAAGGTTTTCCTATTAGGGGTTAATCCATTGTGATTTCTTTTTTTTTTATGAACGCATCAAACATACAAAGACATGTATAGATATAGCAGGGTATGGTCTGCACAGGGTATTGTTACTCAAGTCCTCGACAGTAAACAGATAAACAACATCGCCCATTAAAGACCGCATTTACGGCAATGATGAAGCACAGTAAGCAGTTACTGGTGTTTATCAGCATCACTGGTGTCGACAAAGGTGCCTGACAATCTCACAGGCTACAGGTCACGTGTTCAGTGAACATCTACAGAGGCATGATGAAGACATCGGAGTCTCGTGTGCCTCTCATCACCTCCCATTGGCATTGGTCGTGCTGTCACTTTGACTTTCTGACAAGTAGCCCTATAGACAGCAGTTAAAATCCACCCTCGACAGGGCTAGATACGAACTAACCATCATTGAAGAAAGGTGTTAGCTGTTTTCAAGCTAAAGAGCCTAGATATTATTTTGAAAGATAAACTAAAATCGGGAAGTCTTGAAGCTGTCCTCAAATTGCTGTCTGGGACTCGGAATGAAGTCCCTGTGGTTTTCACGCCACATTGTCCTTTGAGATTGCAGGCAGCTTTCTGTTTGCATTCCTGGCCTCATGAGCTCTGTGAGGACATGTGATGTAGATAGGGGCGACAGGCAGCCTTTTAGTTAGTGTAACAAGGCGCACCCAAGAGGGCACTGTGCACGACTATTGCCTTGACAGGATGAAGGTTGCTGGCAACACAGCTGGTTGTGGACAGGCGGCTGAAGCCATCCACTTGGCAACTTTATTTGGGGAATTCTTCAGAAGAGTCGGCCTGAGTATTTCAGATTCCTGCGACTGTCACCTTTACACCAGCTTGTTCTGATAACTAGGTTTTGACCGCCATTTCCCCTTCAAATGCTCTAACAACTTTGCTCATACACTTATTCCAACAATCTGGCCACTCCAGACTAAAGACATTTTTGTTTGTTTTGTTTGCCGAACAGTAACTTGTACAACTGCGGGATGTTAGTGATCTTTTGATGTTTAAGGGAATGTTGGAGACTTACCTACTGTTACTCAGATGCAATTTATACCTGTTCGTGAAGTGTGCATGCATGTATGTGTGAACGGAGATGTTGTTTATTGTTTGTTTTGCAATATTCTTGTTTCCATACGAGGTATGTTATGGTGTGTGAAACAATCATGTAAAATAACAAACCTTCTCTCTCTCTGCGTGCAATCAAGATTATGCGTTTTTTGCTCAATCCCAGTTGAAGATTAGCGACAGGACTACTATTGCCAAAGTTTATTTATTTGTTGTCATTGGCGACAGAAGCCAGCCCATCTCGACCCTGGCCTGTGAAAACATCCGCGACATGCAGTTGGTAGTGTAGGCTGGCCTCATAATCACCAGAGTTTCCGTGTGGTGCTTCTGGTTTCCTTAGCTCAGCTTGGTGTTGCTACTCTCTGTCTCTCCGAGATAAGAGCCTGAGTTGATATCAACTGGATAACACCAACAACTAGCCATCATTAGTTCACCAGGTGGCGCTACCCACTGTCCATGCATAATACAGTTTTTTGTGAATTCAGTCTTGACCACAAATGACCGCACCAAGACATTTTGGGTGTGTGGAGTTCAGGGTGTGGGATACCCCGTTTTCCACCCGCTGTCAGGATCAGTGTTGGGTGGGAGGGTGTAGCCAGACAGTTGCTGTTTGTGGTAAAAGGTAATTTAAAGCTAACCACTCACATCAGCATATCATCATTCTCAGACCTCTGGGCATTTTATCTGATTATATCAGTTGTTTAATTATATCAGTGTTAATATCTAATTATATCAGTGCTAATATCAGTCTAGGTGTGTTCAGAAGTAAAATATTCAATGAGCACATTAGTTATAGGAGGCAATTGCACTTTTTATTTTTATTTGTGGAATCCTGAAACAAATAGAAATTATTTCGTCTAATATTAGTAATTATTTCATTGTGTGCGCATCAACAGATGGTGACACCAAAAGTAGTCCCAGTGTTAAATTTTTTTTTTTTTTTGTTGATTGTTATTTTTATAGTCCCGGCATTGTCTATTAAATATTTTATCTAAGCGACGCCCCAAAATTAATCATCAGCAACATCAGTTTTTTTTTCTTGGAGCCGTCCCCTGTGATTGTGTTAGCTCCCTTCACACTGCTTGTGTTTTCAAGAGCAGATAACTTACGATCGTCTTCTCTCGATTCATTGTGGCGCATTAATTAAGATATGTGTATATAATTATAACTTACTACAGTGAAGATCGGTTCATCACAGAATGCAGAGGTCAAGAGGTCGCCACGGAAGTGGGTCCGTATGCTGGGTGCGAGGTAGTTGCACGGGCTAGGGTGGTGGGCGGTTGGGGGGATGTGTGTCAACTGATGTCTGCGAGAAGTCTGTGTCCACATTCCACTTCCTTTGCTCGTAGGTGTGTGAATGTGCATGTGTGTGTGTAAGAGAAGCTTGTATGTTATCTGTTCGTCGTCGGCCTACGCTTTGCAATATCTATGCTACATTCGATGGAGGTTGGAAGAGGGTGCCAAGATTTCTACCCCCCAAACTTTTTTTTTAATCTATGCTTTTGTAGAAAGCAGTCCTCGGTTTCTTTTTAACCAAATTGGGAAACATTTTTGGTGTGTTGATATGACCCAGTATACGATATATAGTCTAGTTGGCTTTTTTTTTTTTGAGTTCAAAATGTGAGTGCGTGAGTATATTGTTCTATCTTGTGATACATGTATAAAATACGAACAATCATTGTGTTAATCGAATACCTATCTTTCCCAACGAGCTGTGTAACGAACTGCATGCGTATCTTTCAACTCTGTGGTCGGCCCAAAGTCCAACGGTATTCCTATGCTTCGTATGTAAGTAATCTTCGTATTTTTCTTCTGGTCCCACAGCAGGCTCTGATCAGGCACACTTAGAAATACTCAGCGAAATCCACGGATTGGTGCTTAGAAATGACATTTGTCAACGGCTTTGGGAATAAAAAAGAATCGAAGATAAACATCCTCTGATATGGTTAGTGTGATCGGAAATGAACTTCAGGCCTTTGGTGTATGGTCAAGCAAAGTAGGAGGGGGGCCATTTTATTTTGAAGCCATTCTACAACTGCCGTGTTGCCCAGTTACGGTGGTTCTTTGACCGTATTGAAATTCCCCCACTTGGGGAAGAAAAAAAAAAAAACAAATGCAACGAAAAAGTGGCTTTTGAATTTCTTGTAATTGTGCCGTTAACCCTTTTTACCACTAGAAGAATTCCATTTATTATTGATACTATGTTGTACGGTATTAATTTGAAGTGTGCTGGTTGGCAACTTTTGGGTCATAATCATCTTCCTTCATTATGTCATGAGTTTGTAACTTTTTGAAAATAGTTTTGAGTCATCCAAGAGCAGAGCTGATCGTGGGTCCTCTCCATTATCGAAGCGTTCGCGGCGAGAAGAAAGAAGAACGAAGAGGAGAGAACCGAGATCAGCCGACCGTTGCTCTGACGTCTTGTTGGCCGCCAGGTGATGGGCGTCAGCTTGTGTGTTAATCAGCTCGTCATGTTTTGTAGATTGTAGATTGCGAAGCTATTTTTATCTTAATGTTATGGTTCTTTACATAAAATAAATGATTATTCAAATGTATGGACTTGTGTTATATCTTTGTCTCGTATATCTCTCTCTACCTCTCCCTTTTCTATACACTTTCTTTCTTCATACCTTCAGTAATGTTTCAACGCAATATCGTTATTCTTACTATCTACTGATCTAGTATAACATTTTTCTAAACAAACAAAGACCAAAGACATTGATAACAAAGAGTGTGGTCTGTTATAAAATACTGTTATTGTAATATTTAACTTGCCTGAGACTTACACAACATTAGTAGTTCATCACGTGACGGGTAACCATGGTACACGAGCTAATTTTGCTAATACTGTCTGTACACACATAATAACACTTATCAATATAGAAATAACAGTATCAGGAAGCATACATAAAAGCAGGCACTAATAGATACATAATACGCAATAATATTGCTCATGATTTAACCAATGTAAAAACAAGGGAGATAACACATATAAAGGATTGGTAATATCTTTGTAAAAGACACTGTACTACGATAAACAGTTTAACTCAAAAATATTATTTCTCGAGCATATTGTAAAGAACTTTTATAATCTTTGGAATATTCTTTGACTAACCATATACACAGTTCTGTATTCACCGTGTCAGTCCATCCATCCATCTTCAGACTTGTCAGACGTTCTAGACACGTGAGATATGTCCGACTACTGGAGGTCAGAAGGTCAGCACCAGTTTTAGGACACTAGTCACTCTGTAAAAACCTACAGTCGAGCGCGCAAGAAGGTCAGGTCGGGTCAGCATCATCTGGGTCACCCATGGAATTGTTGCACGAGGTCACAGATGGGGGTGTGATACTCCCTTCCGGTGGCTTCCAAGAAATGAGCACGAGCTGCGACGTGCACCTGGACATGAAGTGTAGACGGACGTAGTAGTCCCGTAGTCCGAACTCCTCCTCCAGACACACGACGACCTTGCGCTCCAGTCCACACACCCGGTCACCGCGGGCCGCCCACACCACGTCACTGCGGCCCGTCGCCACGTCCGCTGCGTCCATGTCCGTCATCACCCGCACCGGGATGTCCGCCTCCTGCAGACCCACTAGCATCCGCGAGGTGTCGCTGGCATCCACCCACAGCGGGATCAACACGTCTTTGTACTGCAGGCTGGGTGGCAGGGTCTCCAAAGGGTCGTCTGTTGAGAAATCACACTAAGGGTTAGGGGCAACAGACATCAGACTTTACCCTGAATATACACGTACACACCTACCCTGAACATCAATACGCCAGTACATCTACCCTGAATGTTATTCAAACACACCTTACCCTGAACACCGATACGGAGGCTGTGGAGGAAGCTGGCCACCTCCCGACCACACTCGATGCAGTCGATGATGCTTCCATGAAAGTGCCCCTGACGACGGTGGTACAGAATCTTGACTGGCGGGCCGTCTCGATGGTCGGGTACCCCCTGCTGGTTGTACGTCTTGACCACGCGAAACCTCGTGATCTCGTTGGCCATGGCCACTTCTCGCGCCACACGGATGGGAAGCGTAGGGGGCGTGTAAAGTACTCGAGCTGCCAGCCCTCGGGTGCGTTGTCCGTGTAGCAGCTTGCCGCCCACAGGTGGAGGCCGGGTACTCTGGCCAGCAGCTTCTCGCAGAACGTCTGGAAGGGCTCAGACTGGGGCCTGTCCACAACATTGAAATATGTGTTACGTCACTTAGTCATGTGGGCGAGAATAGCGATCATCGCGCATGCGCAGTGTAGATGTGTTAGTGACTTAATTTGTTGTCTGTGTATGTTGATTAGTTTGTGTGAATTAGTGCATAATTCTGAACGCTTGAACTGTGTGTGAGAGAGAGATTTCGCACAAGCATTTTAGCCTCAAGATAATTAACCGCCATAAACAGCATGAAGAAAGCTAATCTGCTGCTTAAAAATGAACATCAAAAGACGAGAGTTGGCGAGTTAGAGAATTCGTTGATTTGGCAACCAGCAGTATGTTTACGTCTCGACTACGTGCTACATTCCAGCCTCACATGTCGTCAGGTCCCGCTTCATCAGCGATGACGTAGAGGGACCCGTCCTTGGCCAACTTCTCCAGCTCCTCCACGGCCTTCTCCACCTGCTTCTCCTCGTAGAAGTCGTACTGCAGCAAGTGCACCTGCCCGTGCTTGACCACAGCTGCAGCCAGCTGCGTGTTGATGGTCTGCTGCAGCAGGTAGCGCGCCATGTTGCAGGCCACTTGGCTGCTGGTCCAGCTGCTGACAACGTAGACGTCGCTGCCGAAGCGAAGCCACTCTGCAGCCTCCAGCAGCAGCACTACCGTCTTGCCCGTGCCCGGGGGACCGGCGATGAACACCCGGGGTGGGGCCGCGTTCACGAGGTACGCTTGTTCAGGGTAGAGAGTGACCTGAATAGAGTATTCCCCGGTCAGCGACACGGCCTGGTCTAAGGTCTTGAAGCCCAGGATAGGCGAGGTCGTGCGGGGGACAGTCACTGTTATGGCCGGACCACAGAACCTTGAAACAACGAACAGACTCTTCATCAGAATATCATCGTAATAAACCTTAGTTGACCCTTGCTTAAAATCGACAAATAAACTCTGGAACTCTGTAAAAGTTAATTTTGATTTGTCAAACAAAGTGATTGATGATGGGAATGTTGGCTGAGCTTCTCTATATTCTCGTAACTGTACTCCTATATTATATCGCTACATTTCATCCTCACCTCGCTACAAGAGTTTTGTACATGTCAAAGGTCATCTGAATTTCTGGTCTGGACCGCACCACACGGCGCTGCCACCAACCCCGGAGTCCCGTCAGCTCGTCTTCACCGATGTCCCGCGGTGTCTTGGGGTCAATCAACTGCTCATAGCAGAGACACAGTCCAGGGATGTCTTTGGGTTCATCTGTTCCCAGGCAGTGGCACAAGTCCTGTAAACCCACCGCACACATTGGAAAAAGGAATGAAGGAATGAAAAATAACTGTCAAACAGCAGATGTTTAATGTACACAAAGTTAATCCCACGAGATCGCAGTATTTATAGGGCAGAATAATATATTTTTAATCTTAATGACTAGCATGTGCATTCATCAGCTGATTATGGAGAACGGGTTTCCAGAATAAAAAGACAAAAGCTGAGAGAACTCTGACGAGAGAGAACAACACGACCTCGGGGCACGCTCACAACAGTATTTACCTCATCGATCTGGTGAAAACAATTCACTCGGCTTTTCACCAGCATCAAAATCAATTTGCACGTTAAAAGAGGGGAGACAATTAAAAGGGCAAACAGATGGATAGAAGACAAAGAAATACATCAGATTGGAGAGTTTCGGCCGTCACTCATTCTCTGGCCCCAGTATTTGGAGTCCCCAGCCTTTCTCTCTCTCTTTCAGTCTAGGTAGGACTCTTAATGCTTTTCGCCCTGAACTTAAAACCCTTTTTAGAAACATGTGTATCCTGAATTCTTTCTCCACCTATTCCTTTGGAAGTTCCTTCCTGTTCATTGCCTGACTGTCCTACAGCATCACTACCTTACAAAGGGCATTGACCTCGCCTCCACTATATAAATCTCATTATTATTACATATTCACCCATGAAATAATTAATTTAACTAATAATAATAATAATCAATATTTAATAGCACTAAATGCAGTAGAAAGGAAATAATAAGTACAAGTTCTCACCTGTGTCAGCTGAGGTGCCCCAGCGAGGGCCTGTTCCACCTGACCAACCGTCAAGTTCGGCACCGCGATGGCTTTACTGATGCGCAGCCCTGGAACCGTCTCAGACAGGATGTGCGACAAAATGGCGGCTGCTTTGTTCAACTGGATGGCAGCTTCTCGAAGGATCTGTCTAATGTCTGTGATTTGGCTTGTGTCGTTCTGCAAATTGTTGGATTTCTTGAGGTCCTCCCCGAAAGCTCTCACCTTCCAGAAGGACGATCCCGTAGTGGCGATGAATAAGCAGCATCAAAGTTGCCCTTCCTCCACTTTTTCGGCAAGGTAGGCCTGCAGGTTGAGGCAGGTGGGTCGCTGCAGCCAGGTAACAAGGCTTGCCCATGTATTGGCCAAACCTGAGAGTGTTGAGACCAAACAGCACCTCCCGCTTGTCTTCGGACAGTCTCTGTAAAGAGTAGAGCACTCGCTGGAGCGCTAAGTCGTCTCTAACCTCGCCATTCTTCTCGTCCCTGATAGGAGGAGCAGCAGTTTCATTCTGATAGTTCATTGAGGGACTACAGGTCTTTGTGACATGGACCAGCCCATTGGTCTTGCCGTCCTGTTCAAATATCTCTTGTGTCTTTCTCGTCTGCGGTCGGTTGAAGGAGACAGGAGGCATGAAGTAGGCGCGAGATGCCAGGTCAGGAAAGGCGCTCTCAATCCATTCCACCCAGAATGCCTGGCTTTGAGCTGAAATACTTCCCTGTAACACCATAGTATGTGGGACACGAATAAGGAAACAGTATTTGCTGTTAAAGAAATGTTAATATAATATTACTTACATTTATGTTTTTTTATGTATTTATAAGGAATGAGGGGAATCTCTGCAAAGCATTGCCTCACCTCTTCCCTTTCGCTGCTCCTTCCTTTCTTTTCATGCCTTCTATCTTACTATTTTTTCTGTTGTTGTTCTTTCCTTTCTCTAATCTTTCTGCCTTTTTTTATGTTCTCATTATTTCTGTGTTAGCATGAGTATTTAATTCTGAACATTTTACTCTCAAGTTGATTGAGACTGTCACCGACACCTTGTACAGGAATAGTTTCGAGATTAGGTCGTCGTCAAGACCAAATTAAACAGACCGAAGGGTACTAACTAGTTAACCAACGGGCTGCTTCTCTACAACAGCAATAAAATAAAAAGCAGATGTAATTATGGTCAACAACCTTAGCGGCAAACAATTGACGAGATAAGAATTGTCAACATTTGATGTTGTACACACAAAATATTAAAAGGTTCGTACTAATGTTACAGCTGAGAACAATCAGAACAGTAACAACACTGGGACAGGATAGACAAGCTCAGATCGAACAAGATAGTTTCAAGGGACATAATTTCTAGACAATCACACACTGTTCAACGAGACAGGATGTCACAAATCAACCAAGGAACACACAGGTAAATAAGTGTCCCCCGAGGAGTGGTGAGATGATAAGACACTGCCTGGGGTGCGGGTGGCATTGCGAACTGGCGCACCTGTACCTGAGACACAATGACACGCACGCACCCGGACGGTGCAGCTCGCACACCCTACCCCTCCCACTCCCTCTTGCCTAGTGTCTGACCCACAAACATTCCTAGAGGGCCGCCAGGTAGTGTAGTGGGTAAAACACTCGTTTGTCATCACTGCAGTGATTCAATTCTCGTCTCGAGACACTTTGTATGTCACACCTGTCCAGGGCTTGGACGTCTGGGGTTTTCTCCGGATATTCAGTTTCATTCCCCACTCTCTCTCTCTCCGCCATAGCTTGAAATCATCTAAGGTGAAAACACTTTCCTACTAAATAAACCAACCAACCAGCCAACCAACCACCTTGCTGCCTGTCTTCCTACAGACAAGTCTCACTGCCGTCCGGATCTGGCGCCTGTAGCCCCGGATGATCAGAATATTCCAACCTCGGAGGCCTGACGGGGTAGAGGCAAACTGTATCTCCGCGCCTGACTTTCTCTGGATCTCTTGGAATATACACGGGTTTCCTAGAGACCACACACACATTTGCATAGAATTGCATTGACATAGAATGAATCAGTAGTTTCGGTGTCATGCTTGCTACTGTTCTATTTCATGTTTTGAAGGCCTCATTAATTAGTCATCAATACAGCTACATCTTGAGTCTCAGATGGACTGACAGAATCTCTCTGATAGATAAATACTATACCTTTGAGATAATCAGCCTCTGTCTCAGGAACGGCGTATAAATCAACTTCGATTCCTCTGGTTTTGGAAGGTCCAGCTTCTTTCTCATGTCTCTGGGCTCGACATGGCCGTTCACCTAGTTGGACAGGTATGGCAAGAGTTAGCGACCAGTTCAGTAGCACCTCTCTGTATTGGCGAAAAGCCCCTAAGCTTGCCTCCAATCCTTTGGTTTCCAATTTAAATACAAACTCCAAAGTAAAAGCATTAAGGAAAAGAAAATACATCCACACAAAGGGAATCGTACCCAAGTGTTCAGGACACAAGGTTTAGCAATGCAAGATGCATCGCAGTTTTGATCATGCAAGTCTTTATTAACCTGTAAACATGAGCCATAGTCGTCAACTGGCAAATATTAACTCTTGTGACAAGAGTCGTATTTCTTTCATCTGATACTAGCAACTCCGACACAAAGAAGAATGTTTGAAACGTATCAAAAGCAGACATACACCCTTCTGACCTGACAATAAAAGGACAAAAAAAAAAGGTAGGAGACTAGTCCCCTTACCACTAACTCGTCAAGTAAGGACCAGCAAAATTTTCTATGGACGTCACGTGATAGCGGCAAAGAAAGAAAAACAGTTTCAGTCAACACTCAGAAAAATATATTTAAAAAACCGAAGTCCCTGAACGCTCCAGTGACTTCTCAGGGTAGTTTTATACTATGGAGTATAGACTATACCCTTCTACCTCTTACTTCTCTCATCAGTCACACTCACTCGCTCACTCATGCACTCATTTATTCATTCTTCACATACACATTAGACAAGATTAGCAGCCTGAGGCCAGATGCACGGTGGTAAATGCTTAGCGGCCAAACTACTTAAGGCAGAGAAGTAATCCAGATAATGGAACTAAAGTGCTGGCCCTATGTACACTGCGCTCCACCTAGTGACAATTTAAATATTTTCTCACCTGATGGCCGTCAGGTGGCCCTAACCTGGCCGAGAGGCGGGGCGAGAGCAGGACTGGAGGAGGACTACTGTCTTTGCTGATGAGCGGAACCCAGGTTGGCCTGGATGGTGAGTCATAACCGTTGGTAGACCGCAGTGTTTGAGCCATTGACTGCTTTGTCGCCGACTGACAAGTAGTGTAACGACATGCAGACGACAGTGTGATGTCAGTCCTGATGGCGGCTTGTACCTGAAACACGTGGTCATGTGGGCCAAACTAACATTAGTTCGTCTGTTCGTCAGCCATGTGCAAAATAAGTGTGATTACAATTGCTCGTCAGGGTCGTGTCCCCTGACACTTGTGATCCCAAGTGATATTTAGTATCACTTCCCAGACAGATGTGATTACAATAATACTACGTGCTCCTAATGTCATTTACCGAAATACCTGCAATCACACCTGTTCTTTGAACACAAATGTCATTTACCAAAGATAATTGTAAGCAACATTATTTCACTCATAGAATGGTGACCCGAAAACAGAATAACTATATAACTTTCTACTCTACAATGGTTACCAAACTGTCATCTCATATGTCATTGTATAGACAACAACTTTGTATGTTTGTGTGTTTGTGTTATCTGCAAATCACCATTAACTTCCCCTTAGGGCCAGGATATGTTCACTTTTTAAACTATTATTAATGTCACGTGCTTTCCCCACCTCAAAAAAAAAAAAAAAAGACCATTGACGATGTCGTTTCTTGAGCACGGAGGTTGAAGGGCTGCCATTAAAATGTTTGAACTCCGAGCTGTCAACCTGACAGGTGCTGAGTGTCCCCGGCACTCTGATTCCAAAACAGAAATAATGGCACACAGGGAGAAACAACCCACTATTATAGCTGACCTCGTCCCTGACCCTTGTCACGACGAGACATCAGGTCAAGTGGCAGATTAGCCAAAAATTTTTTCAAAAAAACAACTTTCGCCTCGTTTGCATCTTCCAGCACTCAGAGTGGGTCTCAAAGACCGACAGTTCTGATGGGAAGACGCCGGAGACTGAGAGAGTTTCTGCGAATAAGTACAACAGGACGACAGGTGCAGCCTCTGGTGAGAAGCAGGGTGGTTGAATGGATTCCTTAGGGGCCACGCCCTGGGCCCGCGATTTACCGAGATAAGACAGCGAGCAGAGCCACCCCAGTATCACCGGCAACTGTGCTCACAGTAAAGCTCGTCATAGCCACCCGTCCGTAACCTAATCTTCCGTGTACGGCCACAGTCTTGTGATGTAGTTAGCCTGCAATCCCTCAGGGACTGGATAGTGTGCAGACAGTGGTTAGTGCCTCGTAAGCGCGGTATTACCGGCAGGACGGGGCACAGGCTGATTTATGGCCCCCTGGGCATATTACCAGCTCATCTGCAAAACTCGAGCCGCCCTCCAACAGGTCACGAGAGTCTGGCTGGGACAGGGACAAGATCCTATAGGGGGAGGGGTGACCAGGGTTCGGGAGGAAGAATAAGCAAGACGCTTGCTGGGGTGACCATGGTTGGGTGGGGGAGGAGGGAAGAATAAGCAAGACGCTGGAGGGTGTGTGCTAGTGTTTGTGAAATGTAGTCCATGCTTACACAATGAGCGCCGTGTAACATCGCTCAGTTGTAACTGGAGTCAAAGCACACACACCTACTGTCTACCATCTCTCTTTGCGGTTACAGTAAGCTAACTACAAAGTATTGCCGTGTGTCACGTGAGTAGCTGGCTAATATTAGGATGGTCGACCGACCCTTGTTGTTTTGTATCTTGAAAGGCATTGCCTTGAGCGGGGTTTAAATACCAGCACGACTCACTTTATGACAGTCAAGTACCTATATATACTGTGTGTCCTGCTTTGACATCTCGAGTATAATTGTTGTTCCTGTTCTAATGTCGACGATTTTTTTTAAAATTTACATTCTTGAACACACTATGTCCGTGTATGATTGGGTAAAGGATCCACATAACACTGAATTGTATTCAACTTGTTTAGATCATCACAAGGAAATAATGTGGTTTAAACACAAACATCAAAGGTTTCATTTTGTCTCCTTTGCTGACCATATAAATAACATCACTGACCTTTGGCTGCCTGATTGTTCAGGTGAGTTGAGGTTCCAGGTGGCTCACGAATCGGCGGCTTGTCAGAACAAGCACTTGGCGAGCCCCACATGTTCTGGTTGTCTGGGCGATCAAGGGAGGTTGTTTCATCAGCTCCATCCCCATTCCAAGACCGCCCGTCCTCTACTGTCCTCACCTGGGTCGTCAGCCCCTCGGTCCGTTACCTCGACTGGAGACGACGGGTGTTGGTCCGTTGACACTGGCAGACAGGCGGGTACGTGTGCGCCTCACAGCCAGGGTCCCACTGTCACCTCACATTCCGGAGGTTGGGCCAGGCGTGGAGCTATTGTAATGGGGTCAGGTACCTGTTACGTGCCCATAGAACAGTCTCGACTCGCGGACGTACACAGGCGACTGTTTATCTTTTTAGATGCCCCACCCTATACCCCTTCCGATGTGTAGTATAGCGCCTGTCATCAACACAGTGAGTATTGGTTACTGCGGATTCAGATCTCGTCTCGGGCATGCTATTCTTTCTCTGCATGTGGCGCATGTTTACAGGGCCGTGATAATTATAGTCTTTATATAGCTGCTGGCTGACACGGAGTTAAATGACAAATATATCTCCCACCCATTGTTGCGACTGAAGTTAATTATATGGCAGTCAGAAATACGGTTGATGCCAGTAGCTTGGTGACAGAGGGAACTGAAGGTGTGTGTGTGTGCACGTGCATGTACACAACAGGCTCAGAAAATAAATGCAATTCAGGGGACAAGTCATACTGATTTGTATGAACCCATACACCTACTATATATATATCCATTGACCACAAAGACTAATTGCCGTGCACCACATTGTGGAATACCTAGTCTTTGCAAAAATTAATTTCAGGCTTTCATGTCCAAGCAGCTCGACCACAACCAGCTGGCATTGAGCTTGTTTCACGATTGCAGGTGTGTGTAATTATATACAACTCAGAGTGAAGACAGGATAAGAAAGGTAAGCAAAACATTGTATCATTAGGAATGATGACACCTATCACTATATGATACTATTTCGATAAGGATGTCATTATCTATAATGTATTTAAGGTATTTATTATGTATTTATTTACAGTGGCATAGGAAGATGCTCAGCTTGGGGATGGGGCTGAGGTCGTAAACTTGATCCATGCTGAATGAACGACATTCACATTCTTGCCTCCTCAGTATCTTTTCTGAGGGGACGGCTGCCCCGCTTGAGTTTCATGTCTCCGTCCGTCGTCACCCCCAACTGAGTTTTATGTTTACTGTGACACTAACAAGTTGAATGTACATCATGAAAATGTCCCAAAAGACATATTTTAACACAGAAGAGGAAAGGCAGAAAATGGTAGCTGGGGTAAAGACACATCAGCTGACACAAGGAGAGATCGCAGAGGTGCGTTGCTGTGTACGAGATATGTAAGAGATCCCGTGTTGTAACGTCTGTGACGTAAATGTATTTATGAGGAAGTGTATGTAACACGAGAGAACATTCCACGAGCCTGACATCGCGTGGGGTGTGTGGCTGGCAGGATTGATGTCAGGTCTCAGTGTCTCACAATAAACAATGAAACAATTGGACTGCTGACAATAAGGGGCATTAACTCTGTCGTAATTATATGTGACCTCCCCTTGTCGGTGCTGCAAGGAAAGACGAAATCCATCTCTACCCACAAAATATCAAAGCTGCTGTAAACTTCTTTCATTTCAAAAAGTTAGCTCTTTATATATATATACATTGTACATAACAGTAAGCAAAATTTTATTGCTATACCTTTGGAGTGACAACTCTTCTTTCTTTCCTCTCGTGACGTGCGCTGTATTCATGTCACCACACATCGGAGTCTGGTTCCAGGTTCGGAGGAAAGCGGGAGAGGACAACCAGCTGTGACGTGCACCGTGACATGCACTGCAGGCGCAGGTAGACGACGTCACGGCCAAACATGTCCTCCACGCAGATCACCACCTTTCTCTCCAGACCGCGCACCTGATCGCCGTCCGCCACCCATATGACGTCACTGCAGGCTTTGGCGACGTCCTCAATGTCTTCATCAGTCGCCACCCTCACCGGAACGCCCCCTTCCTTCACTCCTCTCACCAAACCTGACTGCTCTGTGATGCCACCCCACCCCAACACCAACACGTCACGGAACTGCAGAAGGGGAGGGGCCGTAACTCCATTGGATGAATAAGCTGTCGTGCTTACCTCCCCTGTCAAGAGGGAAAGTAAATCTAATTTAGTAAATGTTAATTCTTAGGCAAGACAAAATAAGTAAAGTTAAAGTTATTGGGGCATAAAGGTAATAATACTTTAACCTTTTCTATTTTTTTAATGATAGGATATCATTCGCTGCAGGTTATTTATTGTTTGTACTACATTTTCAACTTCATCTTTTATTTTTCTCGCCGTTGCTCAAGCCAAAGACTTTATTCACTCTAAAATTTGCAATATTCCATCTCCAAAACCTGATTGGAATCTACCCTCCACGTCTCTGCTGCTACATACCCGGGGTACCGACATGAAGATGGCGTAAAAAGTCGGTCAGCTCCTTTCCACACCTGACGCAGTCTTCTACCCACTCAACGGTGTGATCCGGGTAGTGGTAAATGTAATTAACCGGAGGACCATCTGACAGGTCGGGTACTTCACGCTGGATGTAACCCTGCACTTCCCGGGTGACGTGAATCTCTCCGCCTTTCCAACCTCCCTCGCAACGACGGGTGGAGAGCGTAACGGTCGGGTAAAGGCCTTTACCTCCAAACCCTCGGGTGCTATCCCGTGACGACAGCTGGCCGCCCACAGATGAAGACCAGACACGCGTGTCTGCAGCTTCTCGCAGAATGTCTGGAAGCGAGCTGACCTGTAACAAGTATCGCTGTTACGGTCTGGCACTGGGATACCCCATTAATTGGAGAGATGCCAAAACAAAAAGGTTGTAAAGAATATTTACAGTTAATATTTTTCCTTTGCGTTCACGAGACAGAAGACATTAATTAAATGACTCAGATATATATTTTGTATCTTGGGAAGGCCATCTGGCCATATCAACATCACATGTGATCCCACCTCACACACACTATCTTTCATCAATCAATCTTTTTTTATATCTTCTTTGTTTTATTATCTCTTTCTCTCTTTCTACTCGAAATACCTCTCGTCAGGTCCCGCTTCATCAGCGATGACATAAAGAGACGTTGACCTCTCCGACAGGTCATCCACGGCCCTCCTCACGTTCTCCTCTGTATCGAGGTCGTACAGCAGGAGATGAACCTGACCCCTGATGGTCGAGGGCTGTGCCTCGAGGGTTTGCTGCAGCAGGTGGTGCAGCATGATGCACGCCGCACGGCTCCTGCGCCACGTGCTCACCACGTACACGTCGTTGCCGCATTGCAGCCACTGTGTCGCCATCAGCTGCAGCACCACCGTCTTACCTGTGCCAGGTGGGCCGGTGAGGAAGACCCTTGGAGGCGCCGCGTTGAGCAGGTGAGCTTGTTCTGGAAACAGTGTCAGACACGCGTGACACTCGCCCGTCCACGACACTGCCTGGTGCAGCGTTTTGACACACAGACGTGCAGGAAAGATGGATGGCACGGTCACGGTTGTCGGAGGACCACAAAACCTGCAACATTTTGTATTAAAAAATAGCTTTACTTGTCGACAAAGAAAACGAAATTTAAACAACTCATTTCTGCAATTTTTTTTAATATTTTGAATTTCAGGATGCTTTTATTTTTATATTGTATTTTTAATATATTTTTTTTTTGTTGTTGCAAGTGTGTTGTTGCATTTGTTTCAATTTTTCCCACTCAGAATAAATTTCTCATTATCCCCCTTTCGTCTCTGTGATTCTGGTTACTAACCTCTTCCTATCATCAGTCATCAATGCTGGAGTACAATACCTGTACAATGTTTCTCTCACCTGGCTACCAGTGTCTTGTACACGTCACTGGTCATGTGACTGTCCTCGCCCTCGTGAGTCACACAGCGCTGCCACCACTTGCCGAGCTCTGTGAGAGTCTCAGAACGCACGTCCCAGGGGGCACTGGGGTCAGACAAGCGGTCTGCACACAGGCACAGGTCGACGATGTCGGTCGGATCTGATGCCTTGAGACATCTAGATAACTCCTGTGTGATAACCAAACGTTAGTTGAAGGTTAGTGTGTAACAACCGGCCGGTCAGCCCGACTGAGAGCGAGGCTGTTACATTCATGAAAAAGTAACTATGAAGATATTTTATGTGATGTTGATGAGAACATTTGTTTGGGGTTATACCAGGAAAAATATCGATGATGCGTGTAATATAAGTGTTAATGAGTGATGGTAATTAATGTTAATGAGTATAATTTTGTCTGTCTAAAACTGTCCGAATTTCATGTAATGGAGGTAAAGACGTTCTTGCCTGGGTCAACTCGGTATCGCTGCTGATGACCTTTGACATCTGACATGCGCTGATGTTTGGAAGAGCAATCGTCTTGCTGACTCGCAGCCCCAGAGCGATGTCGGACACTAGGTAAGACAACATGGCTTCCGCTTTGTCTAGCTGGGATACGGCTCGCAAAAGTCTCTCTTTGAGGTGTCTTTCAAACTCCTGTTGACACATCTCTAACTCTTGGACATTGTCGCCAAGAGCCTTGACTTCACAGACGACCAGCCCGTAGTGGCGGTGGATCAGGAGAACATCAAAGTCGCCCCGACTTCTGACATTCGGCAGGATTTCTGAAGCTCTGGATGGGACGGGTAGCTCAGCAGCCGCCAGGGTGTACCAAGGATCGCTCAGGTACTGTTCGAATTGGAGGTTAGTCAGTCCCACCAGCACCTCATTGTTGGTCGTGTACAGAGTCTTGAGACAGAAGAAGACACGCTGTGTCGCAGAGTCATCTCTTGTTTGACAGTCTGACACCAGGGTGGGCTGGTGGGTCGGACCCCTGACAAACTCGGGGTGAGACGAACCCGGGTGTCCTGCTCTACCGGCCTGTCCGAACGGTTGACAGAAGACACGGATGTTCTGACCAGCGACCTGTGAGCTGGATGTTGGCACACGGTTGAAGTAGACAGGGGGCAGGAAGTGTGGCCCGGAGTCGAGATCTGGCCAAGCATCTTCAACCCACTCTCTCCAGAACATCTGGGCGTGTTCTGAGATCGCTCCCTATGATACCAATATTTTTTAAAAAGAAACAAGAACGAAACATGGACATCATACGAGAGACCGTCAAAAGTTAAAAGACGACGACTTCTTTCAAAACAATTAGTCTAGTCCAGTGATGCACAACCTTTTTCGGCCTGCGGGCCATATCCATTTCGGACAGCCGTGTCACGGGCCATATCCATTTCGGACAGCCGTGTCGCGGGCCACTTCACCGCAAAAATACATAAAGGAAAAAAAAATAGAGCAGATACCATTTTTATTAGAAACAAGTTGTACTTACCATTAATTATGTAGTAATTAGTGGGATATTTGAAGTTGTTTTCCCGAAATCATCTTCTGAATGTCCGGCCTCATCGTAGAGACACCAAGTCGGAGCACTGAATCGAAATGTTCGTCCATCGAAAAAAAGATTGAGAGACGCCCCTACGTGGGGATTTTTTTTTAGGTCTTCTTTTATTACTAACATGCCGATTTCCTGCACTGTGGGCAGACGTTTCGCGGGCCGGATGGCACCGCGTCGCGGGCCGGATATGGCCCGCGGGCCGTAGGTTGTGCATCCCTGGTCTAGTCAATTAACAATTATCCTAGTCTGGTAGTCTTCAACATTGTCCTTTCTCAATAGGGCAAGTCCTTCAATTTTTATTTTTATTTTTTTTGTGTTGGGGGGGGATACTTATAAGAAATTGCTTTTAAAGAAACCTACCTGTGAACCTGTTCTCTGGCGAATACACCTCACTGCTGCCTCCATCTGGTCAGCGACACCAGTGATGGTCACAAGTGTTCCACCCGCCATTGGAGACGCACTGGCATCCAGCATTATCCTCGCACCAGACTCAGCTCTGATCTCTTCAACTACTTCTTCTGATACAAATAACCAAACAGAATATTTATAGAGAAAATGAGCAAACATGCTTGGGGATATTGTCCTGAGTGAAAGGGAAAAAACGGACACTACATTCCTACATAAGGATCCCCTGCAACCAAGGTAGCCCAATCAATTATTTGATAATTTCTTAGCGGAATGAACAACTTTGAAAAGCTGTTCTAGCTTTCAGTTACTCTAAAGAAGGAGATAGATATCAAAAGTATACAAGAAAACAACGAACTAAAAGAAAAGAAAATCGAAACACGTGCGAGCGCGCACACACACACACACACAGGGGGGGGGAATTGGTGTTTTACGCCGTGTCAGCAACTGAGGCTATATCACGGCAAGCAGCCAGCCCTGTAAACAGATGCCACGTGCAGAGAAAGAACAGCGTGCCCGAGACGAGAAATGAACTCTGGGCAGCCAACCTTCACTGTATTGGTGACAGGCGCTAACCGTTGCGCCACCGGACCGCTCATACACACAGGCACACGAAAGAAGGAAAGACAGGAAGCAAGCTGTGAAGCACAAGGACAGGAAGCAGCAAAGACAGGAACAGCAGGTTGTACCTGTGAGGACACCAGCGTGTGCCTGTGGCACGGCATGATGACAGACTACTTTACTCTGTCTCTGTTTACGTCCGGACTTCCTCACTTCACTTCCCTCACTACGTCGTCCTGCACGTGTTCCACGCTGTCCCTGACCTGCACCTTCACACTTGGGCTGCTAGGTAGACATTCAATCAGAGAATGAGAAGAAATGACTGAACTGTCCCGGTCTACTTGACATAAGGAAGCAGTGGGACCGTACAGGAAGCACAGTACATTTGTCTTGTGTGTGTTCTAACCTCGGCAACTCCACATTGTTTGTCCGGTCCTCACCAAAAGTTCACGGAAGAATATTTGTGTCAATCATGACCCGGCTACAGATATTTGTATTTACACTGAGTTGTTGGAGAGTATTTGCGTTATTGTGACCTGAACAAAACCAGCTTAAAAAAAGATAAAAGAACAGAAAAGTAGACTGCGGGCACTTCAGTAAAAGATAAGAAGCCTATGGACAGGTTGTTGTTTTGTGTTGAAAGAACGAGCGTGGACATCGTGTGTGCTGCTCTTGTGGTAGCGTCCGAACATACACTTCACAAATCACACAGAGGTAGGAGCAAGTAAGCGACATGGTCAGAGAGATGAAAAGATGAATTGTGAGGCTGATGGGACAACAGAAGTTTTTTTCTCTTCCTTCACTCGAACCGGCGTGTCCCCGTTGCTGAACCTGAAATGTCAACCTGTCAAGTTAACGAAGGGACATCAAGAGTACAGGTGGTTCACTATTTCTCTACACCGAGGTCGCACGCGAATAAGCTTGACTCAAATGATGTGGCAGATTGAAAAGTTGACATTAAAATCACAGCTTGAAACGCTCGCTGAAACGAAACGATAAATAGCCATTGCGAGCAGGCTTCCCTGGCTAGTAATAAATATTTCACTTCGACACTTCCAACCATCGAGCATACATTCATCGCCTCACCATTGATTTTACTTGGAAACCTCTTCGGTATTTTGGAGAAAGGATGTACATAACACACACACACATACACACACAAACAAACACAGGGAAAGCACGCACGTGTGGACGAATGTTGACTTAGCCACACAGTTATCAAATGCAGTATAGTGTCAGCTGTGTAAGAAAAAGTATTCATAATTTCAGAGAAAAAAACAACAGCTTTGGAGGTATTCAAATTGTGCAATAAACTGCGACCATGCGGAACTCAAGCTGCAGTCTTGCAAGGACAGAAACACGTGAAAAGGTTGCGGAGAGTTTACACAAAGAATTATCAAAAATGAACTTTGACGTCGTTTGCGTGTGAGTGTCGGGTGGAGGTAGGAGGTCAGAGGGTGGCTGTGGGTTTGTCAGGGTGCATTTACTCAGCGCTTCTATAGCATAATAGCGTGTGCTGTCAAGGCTCACACTTTGCTAAATACTTCTCGCCTTCTACAGCAGACTATCCTTGCCCTTGTATATCCGACAAGCCACCCGACTACAACGGGCTTCACAACAGTCGCCAAACGTGTGAGTGATCCGCCGACACAGGTGACTGGTCCTCCACACACTCATGACGACAGACAAGGATCCGACATACACTCTGCAACACACTCACAGTTAGTGGTCTGGACACAGGGTTGAGTCAAGGAGGGTGAAGAAGAGGCTGAGAACTGGCTTACGTGTTGTGAAGATGATGCCGACGACACGCAGTCAGGTACAGCCATCGGATGATCAGACATGATGGTAGATGGAGGATGAAAAGCTGGTCTAGCTTCATCGTCCCTCCAGCCTCGGCTCCACGATCACAGGCCTCTGTGTACATGTAGACATGATGTACAGACCTTGGTACCATTCCAAGACTTGTTGAAAATTGTAGATAATCTAGTTAAATAGGGAAAAAAATTGGTGATAACATTTATTTCCTAGCAGCACAGCATCCTGAAACAGAGGCTCCATGATGAGGTCGTGGGTGCTGTATATGTTGTGATTATGTTAATGCTTTGAGTTACTTTCACATATTCTCATTATGGTGTAAAGATAGACGACGATACACTAGTCCATGACTGTTTTCAGAAATTGGTTGACTGTTTACGACTGTACAATTCCGGATTCGTTATCGGAAAGCTGCAGATTGTTTTAAAAGTTAAATCACATTAGTTATCTACAAACCAGGCCTCGAACCCATGTTCATTCCACACAGTGGCCCGGAGGTAAACATTTAGTGCACATCTGTCGTAAACAAAGTATTTTAAAGATGACATACTCAAAACAGAAAGTGTCTATCGTACAGTGCTGTATAAATAATATCACTGCCTACCACTAATGTGGAAAGTTAAATGTCACACCACTGACCTGAATGGTATTTGCTTGATTCCCCGTCATGGTGAGAACTCCACAGCAAAGATTAATAAACCATGGAGAAATCGTAGCCTCCCCTCGTTAATTCGACACTGGCGTCTGGTCAGTTTCTCAGGTAGACATTTCTTTGATTTATCTACATCATCCATAAACGACGACGACGACCATGAAGGTACTGAATGACAAAAGTTTTCACAAGACACATGTTATAGAGTGAACAACAACACCTCGTGTAGTCTCTTCCTCGTATACCCGTCACCTTGGTGTTGTGGTACAACGACCTCGACCCAACATAATTGTTCATGTTTACACTGACACCCGAGTCAGATAATGGCGTTGTCTACCTTTGGGAGCGGCTTGATCCCGTGACACGAGATATTTATAGAAATGACAGAGTGTTTTTGAACGGATGTGAACAAACATTCACGATTTTCATAATGTCTTGGTGTCACGAAGTCTGTGAAATGACGAATTGTGGGAAAGTAATTTGCGCCGAACTTCGTCAAGAATACTTATCTCTTTAACAAGGAGGGTGAGGAAAAGAGGAATAAGAGAAAGATGAATAAATATTTGCACGAAAGCGCCACATTTAACACATTAAAATTAAACGGTTAAGAAAAGATTAAATAGTTCCAAACGGTGACCAGGGATAATTAAACTTAACAAATAGCGATATTATTAAATATTATTTGATTATCATACAAACACACATACACACGCAGATACGATAACACAAACACACACACACCCACGCACGTATCCACATACACGCACGCACACACATATCAAATAACAGAAGGCTGGCACTCAAATAAATTTATTAAAATCCATTAGTTGATCAGCTTTCAATCAAGATGACTCAATATTCTCCTGGAAGCTAAAGTCTATTTATAGGCACCATGTTAGTATATTTTGGAAGTTTTGCAGCATTATCAGTAGAGAAATCTCTTAATCCTAACAAGGTGAGCACGACAGTAGGCTCAGTGTATGACTACCTGACATTGAAAAAAATATAAGCAATACCACGTTAACAACAATAGTCGTGTTAATTAGTTCTCCCGATAAGTTTTGTCTATTTAAGATAAGTTGCGCATACCGGTAGCAAAATTGGACTCCATAATAATTCAATATTTAAAATGTGGGTTTATTGCTTAAGATCTCTGATTAAATGTTTAACATGTCGGGTTAAGATTTAAGATTTATATTCTCAATATTATGTCCACGTGTAAGATTTGGGTCATATTAACATAAGGGATACAACTGCAGCTCCACGAAAGATGCTTCTTTAAAATGATGGACATGTTTCAGCAGGAAAGTAATAGTTATTTTTTTTTAAATTGCTTTTTGCAAACACAAACAAAAGAAGTTTAATTCACCAATAACAGGGAGACTACTTGTATATGACTGTCTCCGCATTTAAATCAACTTCTTTCTCGTCGGCAAAAAAAAAAAAAAAGAACAGAAAAAAGCAGCTTGGCCATTGCATTTAGAGTAAGCAGCTGATTGCAGAATAAGACTTTGGTAACGATGTCCAGGAACTTTAACGGCCTGAATATTCTGAAACAAAGTGAGAAATGAGTATATGTTTACGGAATGATGCACGACGTGTGTATACATTTGAATCAGATCGAAGCAGCCGAATAATCTAGAAGGGTTCTTCAGAAACGATGACAACACCAATCACGCACTCTCATACAGACATGCACGTATTATTATTCAAAAGATGAGGGACAGCAAGCGGTTTTGTTGTTGTTGTTGATGTGTGTATACGTCGTGCTGTGTAAAGGCAACCTATAGACAGACGTGGGAAACTACTAGTCGTTTCATGTCATAGTAAGGATACACGCCGACAAACATCACCATTGCAGAAAGATGTCAAATCATGACGTCAGGCTTGTACACAAATACACCTCATTAACATAATTCTTCCACAGCTGAGGTCCTCACAGCGGACACGTAGCAAGTACAACCGTGACTTCTGTGCTGTTGACCTCTTGTTATGATAGTGATGTTTGTAGACGAGTACCTCGAGAAGTGGGAGAATCCACCCAAGAATCTTGCGTCAAGCTTCACCCTCAATCAGTAAAAAAAAGTGTAGCTCACAAGTCAGTTTGAAAAGATTGTCCCGCCTGTCCTCTGCCCTCACTAAGCGGTCCTTCACTCTTGACATCATAATTGGTTTTAGACACAAGCGGAAGCTGGTGTCCATACAGTGTCTAAACCCTAGCCCTAGTGCTCAGTGAATGTTTAGAGAACAGCAACACTTACTATCGCACATGGTGGTACAAGTGATTTTGCACGACGACTTCTTGCACAAGATGCAGCAAGGAGACCGTGTCCTGTGCGCTTCACGTCTTGAATGATGAAGCTCGTGGTCAGCACGGTGGTGGGACGTGTCGACCTCGACTGCAGTGACAAACAGAGTTCAACGCGCATGTCAGTGGAAACAACGATGAATTACACATCCTGCCTCAACAAAGAGGATGCGGACTACATTCTCGCAAGGAAGAAATATGTTCATTAAAACAGAAGCAGTGGGTAGGAACCAGGGGAGGATAAGGACAGCCGCTTCCTCAAAAAAAAAAAAAAAAGAGAGAGAGAGATGCTTAGTGGAGGGAGGGTGCAAAAATAGCATGTTGCCCGTCCTGGCTCAATGCTTGAGATTTAATTTTTCACAAAGTGCAAAAAAGGGTAAGGAAGCTGAGAGAGACCACTACCAAATCTTTACGAGTGTAACAAAATAAGAAAGAGTTATTTTTTTTTTTTTTACATCTAGCCCTCAATCTGAAGAAAGAAAAATGTAACACTACTACAAAACAAAGGCGCTAAAGAAGGGAAAATTAAAAAGAGAAAGGTTGGTTGGTTGTATTTTACACTGTGCTAGCAACTACGGCTATATCATGTCGATAAAGATGGAAAACAATATATTGAGACTGATACAGAGATTGATATTTGATTTGACAGGGATTGTACAATGAATAAGTAATATTTGGTGTAAGATTTTTTTTTCATTGTTTATAATGGGTACTTACATTGGGTTGGAGGCCTCTGCTTGGTCTGTAATGTGCGAGTGTAAATGCCGTTCACTGTCAGCATGGAGTTTGCCCAACCCCCACCCCACACACACACCCCACACACACCCACCCAAAGGTCTGATATCTTCCTACGCCACTGAGAAGGTACTGCATATAATTATTACATACAACAATTCAGCCTCTTTGTCCAGTCACTTCCTTGTCTTTTCTTTCCTGCTCCAGTTTTTCTCATTCATTTCCTATCATTTTTCCCTCTATTTTAAAATCAAATTATTTCTAGGTATCTTGGAGATTTTTTGTCTCATTATCTTACCTATTCCTAACTCCTACTCCTCTTTTCATCCTTTTTTTCTTAATTATCGTCATATTTCGCAGTTTATTCTGTTTTCAGTGATTTAGTGGTAACAGGTTGTCAACGTAATTATTGTAAAGCTACACACACACGATCAATAATTGCTGTACAATATAAGTAAACTTATAATTATGCTTCCTTTCCACACAACTGGCGGAATGTGTTTATGGATATAGAATAGAGAGAGAGAGCGCAAGACAAACAGCTCGAGCGCTTAGAAACGAAACCCGACGAACAATTAATCAAGATAGCAGTTGCAAGTAATAAAACAACAGTAAATCCTCATCCACTGTGGGAACGATTGCGCCGTCTGGAGTTTATAGGAGAGAACTTTGTTTTTGCAGGTGTCCTGACAGAGCTGTGACAGTCATAGTGTGATCACGTGACCTCAGCCTCTCGTTCAAAGGAGTTCGGTTTGGATGCTTTGCATTCTCAGCCTGTCAACTCTGTGTTTTTCACAGTCCTGTGTCAGTTTTTTCTCCGGTCTGAATGACATTTATGATGTTTTCCCTCCCCAGTCATCCAACACCCATGTTCTACCCCATCTTGCACGCTCCTTGCTGCCTTGTTTTCAATGTGCGCATGCGTTATGTTGTTGATTGAAATGTCGTCAGTCAACACTACTCACTCTTCTCTAATACTCACATGCACACTACACCTGTTTACACCTTCACACCATCCATCACTTTTTGCTCCAGTTTTTGTTTTGTTTTTGTAGCAGTGAAAAAAGATAATATGTTCGCAAAACATAAAATGTCCATGGGACATAAAATGGGACTTGGAGCTGGTGCTTAGTGTGCAAAGTGTGTGTGGGTTGAGAGAGATGAAGGGTTGGGGTGGTGAAGGAAGGTGGTTTGTGCTCTGGGTGCTCACCTGCCGATGGCCTCGCGCATACCAGGCTGTTCAGCAAGCAAGGCAACAGCACAAGCAACCAGACTCCACTTGTCATCTTGACCATCTTCTCTTATTTCTTGGCTGTTTTCTCAACTGCTAGTGATTACCATCCACTCGGTGACTGCACTGGTCGCTTCTGTTTCAGTCACGTGTCGATTCTTACTATAGATACAAATAATTGTTTATGAGCTGATAGAACAGAAAGTTTTTTTTAATATAAACTTTTATTATCTCTCACAGATACATAACAAATATAAATAAACATACCAAAAAAGCAATATTTTACAATATAACAAGATAAAAACAAACATATGCCCATAGATTAACGATGGAACAGAACTTTATCTCGTGTGTGTGTATTTTGTTTGTTTGTTTGTTTGTTTGTTTGTTTGTTTGTTTGTTTGTTTGTTTGTTTATTTTTGGTTTTAGACTTTGTTAGTATTTATCAGATTTTATCTTCGCTTCCACACAACATAAATAACAACAGCCAAGCTAGGTGGTGAGGTTAGCAGTAACTGCGTACGAAGTATGAAACAATAAGCAGTAATAAAGAATACTAATATCCTCCACTATTATCCTCAATGTAAAAGTTGGAAAAGCAAGCGTTACAAAATGTAACATGGGCTCGCATCAAATGACAAAGCATGCAAAAAATAAAAAAAAAAAGAGCTTAGTGTATTACCGTCAGCACTTCTGTTTCTTGACCTCCCGTGGTCTGCTCACCCAGTCATCTGATAGGTTAGCGGGCTGCCGGCTTTCTTTTATTTCTTTATTCACGCATGCGCAGTTCACAAGAAAAATTTCGAGTCCTTCACTTATTCCTGGAAGCAGACATGCGCAGTTGACTACTTGAGCCCCATTGCCACATACTCGCTAAGCTTGATGTATATCTCTTGGATTATTTTTTTCTATTGAAATGCTGATGTGGCTCTGAGCTCTCTTCTTATTGTTTTTCTGCCTCATGACATATATCGACAGTTCAGAAACCCCATTTTTATTTTTTTCTAATCATTAAGAAAGCTTAGAACAAGAACCAGGCAACAGGTAGTTGTCTGTCGGAACTAATATACGGGTTAGTGTCAACCCAAGCTTTGCCTTTGCGATGTAGCATGCGCGGCGGGAGATTAAAGACTAATGAAAACAAAACAATACAAAAATAACAACAATATCGTCTTTCTGCCAATATTTTCAGTGGAGGCGACACCACAAACATTCACCACAATGAACTAATGACAAAATCGCAAGTAAAATTAAAATGACAATGGGGATGATGCGACTGATGGTGGCCGTTAATGAAAGCCGACTCGCGAATATTGCAAAATCAGGTGACACTGCCATTTGGCTGGGTAACAGCTTTTCTGAGGAGCTGCTCAAAAGCAGGCTGACATTACAATGTCACGTGTCTGCCACCTTGCACGTGTATTTATAGCTTTGTGACGATTACACCATGCTTGATGACATCGCCCTAACATTCCCACTTTATGGGGAGGATGAAGTTTCTTGATGTCTCTCAAACTTGGAACAGACTGAATGTTTGAGGCGAGAATGACAAAGCGCTCTGTAGTCTGGGTACAGAGTCAGAGAAGGATCGTGCACCAAGCGTTTGGTGCCAACTGCTGGCAGCTGTAATACAGCGTGGTCTGCAGCTGTAATGCAGTGGTCTGCAGCTGTAATGCAGTGTGAGTATGCAGCTGTAATGCAGTGTGGTCTATAGAGGAACGAATGTGTCTCGAAGGAGAGTAGTGAGCGTATCAGATGATATGGACAGTATCATAGATAAGAAGAGAGAGGAAAAGCACGGATGAAACTATGACATTTCAAAGCCAGCTTGCAATCAAGTCTGACAGAACTAGTGTACAAACCTGTGCCGTTTTTACTTGGACATCAAGGTACAGTCTGATGGCACTGATCTGACGAATAACAAGAAGCCGAACAATAAATGTCAGTTATGTGGTGGTCAAGAGGCGTCATTAGAAATATTGTTATTATGTGCTGATATTGGCTGAAGTATTACTACAAGAAGCAATAGCAACAGAAATACTAGTAGGACCAGTAATAACAAGCAGCAATGGTTGTTACTCGTGTTCATACAACAACTGTCATGCATCGTTGCATAAGAGCGCGCACCGACTGCCGACACGGTAGACTTATATGAAAAAACGGATGCAGCAGAGCTGTTGTTTGTCTCTCCTCAACATGTGATTCACACAGTATCCCCAGCAATAATATTTGTGTCCAATAATCCTCGTTTTGAGGCAGCTGACATTCTTGCTCAATAGAGACAAGGCTGGGCGTACACGGAAGTGATGTTGGACTCCATCCATTGCCCAGCAGGAAAGTTATGTTATGCTACCCCTCCCTCTAAATAAACAAAGATGTTTACAATCATGTCCTGCACTATCCAGTCTCATCGACGATATAGGTTTTCATTTCACAAGTTTCAGCTAAACACTTAACCGGGAACTCATACAAGTTATATAAGAAATGAATTTCATGATACATAACTCTTTAAAGAATTTATTACAGATGTGACAGTAGAAATTCCTTCTCTAGAATAGAAGATAGTTCGTGAGCAAAAATTTGTGATATCTGCAAGTCCAGTTGTTGGTCATCAGCCACACCTACACCCCACTGAAACTGGCATTTCAATAGGTCAAGAATAAGATACAGTCCTGAACGTCCCATAGAAGCACGTGACTGATAAATATTAAGTACATTAAACATTTTGGAGGCTTGCTAATGGTAAAGAAATGAGGAACTCAAAACTATGGCAGAGTCCAAGGACCACAGAGGGTTGGCAGGACCGAACTAAAGGGGACAGAGATCAGAAAGGTGAATTATTAGTGAAGAGAGGAGCGAATTATAAGAGGTCACACGAATGAATTGCTGGTTCGTCTCATGGGACGGGAGGATGTCTATAGTTGCACGTTTGTCTGAAAGAACAAAAAGGTCGGAGCGTACGTGACTCAAAGAAATTCAGTGCTAAATGGCTGCCTTATTGGATGTGTTTCTGTTGCCGGATGGAGAGAAGTCTGCAAAATACAATAATATTGTGTGTGTGCTTTGAGAGAGCACGCATGTCCAAGTGCGAAGTAAAGAAAGGGTGTGTCCCCCCGTGAGTGTTTTACAGGTGCGTGCGCTTGAATGTGTTCGTGTGTGAGCCGTGCTCAAGCACATGGCCAGTCTTCAAATTCAAACATATCTAAACTTCATTGTTACAAATATGTCTACACCTGATTGTTAAAAATATTATGCACAAAATACAGAATATTTTGTAATTTTGTTTAATTATACATCCACTCTAACAGCAATATTATCGGATCTTACTCAAGGCAGTAGCAGTATCCTGTTACCACATCCGTGATGAACTTATCCTTCGTTGTTCTCTGTGGTGGGCGTCAACGCCACGATACACACACACACACGGACAAACACGGACGAGCGCGCAAGACAACACTAACGTTGAAGTGAGTCATAAGTCAGAAAATATTGTTAACGAGATAAAACATACATTATCCTTCACACATGCAGGTACATCACAAATGAAAGTTATTATTCCTAAAAGGATGGTTAGCGAAGGAGTTTTAATATGATGAAGAGAAAAATGAGGCTTGATTGCAGGAAGGATAAACAGATGTATCTCGGACAAGACTCGGTAGCTATCAGCCACACAGTGTGTAGTCTAGTTAAAAAGGATGTGTAGCCTACTGTGGCAGGTGTATCCCATCTGCCGTTGTCACAAACGTTTTCAATGTTTTCATATGCATACAACATAGTTCATGGGAAGCAACAAGGTTTGATGTTGAGGTAAGAATCAATATAGCAAGAAATATAAAACAAACACAAAAAGATTCCACAAAGTTCATATCCAGTGTACAAAAATGGTAGATAGCCGCAAAATGCGTTTAATATCACAAAATGTATTTGTAAGGAGGACTGAACATTTAGCCGTAATAATTGTATAGCCAGGAAATCACCATGTGCCCGTGGGCAGGCTCCACCATAGAGACTATAGAAGTCTGTGCTCTCCACACTTTACTAGGGTAAGCATAAGAAAGAGAAAACCATACAGAGTGTGGATCGGTCATCTTTTGTGAGCTCGTCCATCATCAGGCGAGAGCACCCAGCGATCAGACACCCCTCGACTACTCCACTCCCATCCCAACACCCAACAAAGTGCTCATGTACTTGAGGCCGAGGGCAGCTTTCGTCTCATAATTTCTATAACCGATGCAGAAACAACTTATCTTCTCATTACCGTTAGAAATGGTGAGGCTGTGGGCGCGATTTTGTGCACGGCCGACCAAAAGTTACATTATTTTACGAAACATAACAAATAGTTTGTTTCCACCAGCACGTCTGTTTGTTTTTTAATTCCCGTGAACTGTTCAACAACAGAATTCACGAATTAGTATATTATGTCTTTTTTTTTTTTTTGTTACTCACACGCAATGAGCAATGTTTGTGTGGATAACCAGTCTTTCGCCTCATACCCGGAGGCAGACATCATGCACACTATAGTGCTTTTCTGATCAGGCTTGATGAGCTGGCAACACCTGTGAATGATGCATACTTTGTTTTCACCTGTGCTCGGGCTATTGTCTCTCTCTCTCACTCAGGCAAAAATGTCCAGGTGGGTCGAATAATTTCCTCTTCAGGTAAATATGCAATCAAATATATTTTCGGAGGCTTATGCACCGTCCTGTCATTAAATTTCTGCAACCATGCAGTCAGATCTGACAAGCTCAAGACATTCGTCAAAACTCATATCAATAATTCTTTAATACATCAGTCAAAGATTAAATGAATCAACAGTTTCATTAACAACAGTAAAAATTATATTTGTTTCATCCCATCCATTTCAAAGATAAGTTAGAACAAGGTTTGATCAAAAATAATCATTGGACATTCATTAAATGTTACTGTGTGCAGTTTTTCACAAACTGCCAAATGATATTTTCAGAAAAGCTAGGGCAAGCAGGATTTATGGTTTACAGCTGCTCAGTTGAGCACCTTCTTAAGTCATAAAGAATCACAAAGAACTCAAATTCAATAAAGAATCATTTTTTTCCTAAAGCCACTCACAGATGTGAAAGACATGCATGCAGTCTTTACAAATTCACTACAATCCCTACACTTAAAACATGACTGTACAGAATTAACAGTGTAATAAACCACTTCACTTTATGATTGTCAGGTTTCAGTCACAAAAGAAGCAACAATAATATACACACTAGTTATGGGACATAAATCCTTATCAGAACTTTGACAATATATGAATAAACATTTCTCAATCATGTACCATGCTTTGAAATCTTAGAGTTTTGTCTTCTTTCCTAATTAATGCATTTGAAGCATTGCGTGTAATGAAATATCCAAAATCTGCATAACCAAAGGAATCTGTGCCGACGCCCACAAAACCACTTGGTGATGCATCATGGGGTATGGACACATTGAACAAATCCACATTGTTCACCATTCCGAAAACAAAGCCATTCTGGAGATAGTAAACATAGAATGTTATGAGTAAGCTCTTAAGCTGCTACAATACTGATGATAATTTTTGTTTAATACAGTTGCAGACATAAAGAAAGACTGTAAAAACATTATTCACAAAGAAAACAGTTACACTAATACAATGTGTACTTACAAGTACCAGTAGTTCCAAAACATTGTGTACACCATCAATGGCCGGACTTTGTCCACCCGTAATAACGGAACTGCCAGCTGCCAATGAATAAGACACACTTTATTACAAGTCTACAAAGACTGACTGATTTATTAACCAAGTCAAAGTAGACACGGCTATGGCTAGGACTTCTTATTCCTCTTTGCCCTCAGTGGAGCATAGGGCCGCAATTAATATGCGGTTTCTGTAGTAGGATTGTTTTACAGGGTGGGGTTGCTAGCCCCACACCCAAACCTCCTTCATCTGGGCTTGGGACCATCAGGTTGCCAGGGGCTTTCCAGGCAGAACTAATGGCTAGGACTACAACTACACAAAAGTATAATTACATCTGTTTGCTATGAGTAGTTTTACAGATAAATCTAGCTTTGATACATTTTTGTCTGCATTTGTATATGTATTTTGTTCATGTGCTTTTTGCATGTGTGCATGCATCTAATAGAAGAGAAAAGTGATTGAAATGACAAACTAAAACAATTCTATACACAGTAGTGACCATCTTAAAATTGCCTTTGACTACACATAGTCTCATCACACAGAGTTCTATCAAAAGAAGACACAAGAATGTACAAGTTAAAGCTCCTCAAGATGCTTTAAGAAATTTTTCATGCATTACTCTTACCATTTGCATTATTTTACAAAGAGCACTGCAATATGCATAATTGAGATTCATCACTCTCAGAACACTGACATTTTAGGTAAAAATATCTTACCGAGATCTTTGGCCAGAAAATAGCGCTGGTCCAGAGGAATGACAAAGAAAAAGAGTCCCGTGGCACTGATTGTGTCACAACCTGTCTTTGAGCTGTCGATGCGAGCTGCAATGTAGACTGCCTTGCTTCCATTTATAGCCACCATAAATGTTTCTGCTTTGACGTAGATATCTGTCCTGATAATAACAGAAATTTTATTTATATGCTGACATTTTTCTGCTTGTCATTTGCACTAGTGGATTTCCCTTTGCATATGATGAGTGTGCTTATATTGTGTATGCTAAGAAAAAAATAAGACAGATAAAAGAAAATAAGTGGCTCCAATAATCCCATGCATCCCAGAGATAGGGCGAAGGAAAAATACCTGTGATATCAAGCAAATGAAATCAGTGTTGTTTGTAATCATGCTTACCACTTGTCGCTACCCAGCACACTCATTGTGGCATTGATCTTGCCACTTACACCACACCACACTATTGGTGGCTCCAATACCATCTGCCGCATATGCTTCTCATAATCTGAAACGCTCACTATTTCAAACACTCCTTGCTGTGCTGAGAAGTATGGTGCCTCTGAGCTATCATTCAGTTCTGTAAATTAAACGAGTCATAAACCGTCAAGCTTGCTGTTAAAACAAGTGGTCAGCCTATGGTCTCTGTAATAAGTATTTAAACAACATATGCAACCATAAGCACAAAAAAACTGCACTAAAAAAATCATGAAACAGTCTGTACCCATCATGAAAAAAAAAAAAATCTGTTTAATCCTGTCAACATGTATGCACTTTCTTTTAACAAGTTATAATAAAGTGTACTTCTGGCTTTAATTTATAATGCAGATTAATGCTGATTTTACTCACCTCCCTACTTTCAAAACTTAAAGATCCATTGCAACAGATTTCATGTAACCATACATGGATTACTACACTGATTAAAGACAATGCACAACAAAGTATTTTACACAATTTATACAGATTTTACTCCCATGTGTGAATGGCGTTATAGCACACTGTTTTCGTACATGGAGCTGCTTACCATAAAAGAAGTTATAATAATCAATGGGGAAAGGCTTAGAAGCTGGAGGGTCAGGGTACTGTCCCCTCTTGCCTGTGGTTAGTGTGGTGAGAGTGTAGATTTCATTCACTCCCAGAGACAGCGTCACCAAACCATTCTGGACCTAACATCAAACTACCCTGTGTGACATGCTCTTGCCTTTTTCTTTAAGATAATTTTAATTTAACTGAGTCATCATAATTATGCATTATATTATGTTAGTTATTATTCTCAATCCTCTGCCTATTGATAACATCATCCGTGAAATATTATTAACATGCTAACATTTTTTTCCAAAATAAAATCCTCAAAACAAATCCTGACATAATACTAAATAACCTCTGCAAAAGTGATGTTTTCTTTGTTTGTTTGCTTGCCAAAATAAATGCTAAATACTTTACACATTTACACCTCAATGCATGTGCATGCAAATAATTATAGGCACTCTAAAATCCAGATCTCCTATAATTCATTAACAAAAATTAATCAAAAAAAAAAAGAAGCTTAAATGAGTGACTGTTTTACTCTTGTAGCTGTAAAAATGTGAGTCGAAAAAAAAAAACATTCACTGTCTCTATAAATATACAACATAACCCAATGTAATCAGTGTTTCAGAAAAATACCCACAACTTGGTCAGTCATCAAATTGTTTCTGAATTTCTGTTCCTCCCTATAATATATGTTTTAAGGCTGACTATTCAGCAGCACAGGTTTATAGACTTAAATATTCTATTTTTATTTTAGAAGCAGAAAGTGTTGAGCTGAAGATTTCAAGCTTAATCACAGAAATGTTAGTGGAATCCAAAATCAAGAAAGGTATCATAAACATACCGGCACTGTGCCACGGTAAGAAAAGTACACAGATGAGGAAGTATTTCCACCTAGTTTAGTGTACCACACTTGTAGCTCTTTTATATCAACCTATAAAAAGATAAAATTAATAATTTACAATGCAATAAAGGCAACTAATCACTGTTTTGATGGTACATAACTGCCATTATGAAGATGATATAATTAATGTTTGTTTTCATTGAAAGAAGTATTTTATAATCTTTAGATTTTGGAAAAAAAGTCATATTACTCTATAAAAGCTATGGAATAATGTATACTTACATAATCACCCATAAGAATTAGGCTGATATTCTGTGGCTCAACTTCATATCCTGGCAGATTAGGTCTAATGCACACAGACTGGTCATGACTCTGTCACAAAAAAACACTTTGCTTTTTATTCAAGATGAGAATGAACACAATTAAAAAGTGACATGAAAAAAATCTTGATGCATGTATTAAGAACATGAACTATTGATGGTTTATAACTAAAGAGTAACATTTCTTTATGATGTTGATTTTTTTTTCACACAACATGAAAATGCTATAAGAAATGTACATGTATATCTTTCCCCAGTCAGTACACTCCCCCACCCACACGGACACAGAGAGATAGAAATTATCTATTGCCATGCTGTTAAAAATAGCTGATGGAGAGTTTTATAAATTCAGAAAAAATGTACTTTTCTGCTCTAATGAAATGTTTTCTACATAATTTGTTCCTTCTACTTACCATGGTCTCTATGACAACTGTGAGATCAGTCTTGTCTGGACTTGTAAGAGAGACAATGCTACCACCTTTTTCAAGATGATCCACGCCATGGCCATGGCGTAAGTAACTCCAGCCTGGCGAACTAAACTGAGTGGTGTGGGCTAGAAGCATGCAAGTAGGTATATGTATATGTGTATGTATATAAAAGGAGACTTTTCCAGCATTAAAATACACAAAAGATTTACACTAATACAACACACAAAATACATCTAAATTTTGCAGAAATTATCAAAAATGAACTTGTAAATTATGACATAATAGTTACAAGATATAAGAATTATCTTCTTTAAGTTATCTGCTACACTTTTAATCAAATACCTGTTTTAGCTACAGCTTGCAAGTACAAGAATGAAACAAAGTGAGCAGATCAAAAACAGATCAATACAAAAACATGAAGAAAACAAACTAGGAAAGAATTTTATTCCCAACAATTCAGTGTCAAGAAATTGATAAAGCTGAGACAATATAAGGTGCAAATGTAGATTATTGGAATCTGTTTTTTATATCAGAAGCATTCTTCTATTCATGTTCAAGAAACAACATTAAAAAAACACAAAATAAAAGGCTCTTCTTGTGTAAAGTACCTGTGACCCAGATGGGACTTTCCACAATGTAGAAGCCGCTCCAAGGTTCCCTAGCAGTCATCAAAGAGTCCCTGTCCCAAGACAAGCCTTCCAAGTAGCTGTCAATTAGGTTCCAAGCAATTGTGCTGATAACATATGACCACACGGGAACAGGTCAACAGGATCATTGAAAAACAGTGTCAGTACAATACAACTTGTCACTGCCAGCAACCCAAAATATCAATGAGATAGGAGTTAAGACTGTCTACAGCAAGAGATTACAAAACATTTGGAGAAACTAACAGCAAGGGATATTAATGTACAAGTAACACAGAATACCTGACACAGGACCATTTGCTGCTGTGTACAAACATTCAGACATTGAAATATGACCCCTATGCTTTTCCAGGTAAAATATCAGAACAGCATCAGTTGTCCCTGTATAAACAGATGCAGCTCATACCTGAAGTGCAGTCTACAATGTTTAAAATGACTCAGTGTAAACGTTCTAAAAATTAATCACACTTTCTCTGTGTATCTGTCTCAAACAAGTTCAACAGATTTTTTTTTAAATGATATGTGTGCAAGCATGTATAGGCACATGCTTGGGTGACTACATGATGATTTTATAGACTGATGTAGCACTCATGCAGGCATGATTAATAAAAACAACACAAATTAGGATGAATATCAATGAACACTATGCTGAAGGAAAGTTTGAGTAAACAAGACTAAGTTATTTATGCAGTAGATATGACAGCATTTAATTATCTACTATGTCAGCAGAAGTAACAATTAGTTGCAGTTTAAAATAAAGAGAAACAATGAAATATTTGTAATAAAACCATTGCATAAGCAAAGATGAATATGCATATATATGAATTAGCATGCGATGAGATATTATAGGTAGTAACAAGTACTAATTTATCTGTTTATATTTCCATGAAACTGGATATGTAGTTCTACTAAGATTGCTAATGTTCAAAACATACAAGAGTTATGTGACATCGTCAAAATCATCTTTCTTGATTTTAATCTATTTTGCCCTAGTAAATTGGTGATCTTGTGCATGCCTGTCTGCATTTGCTTGTCTGCATGTATATTAATGGCATATTTTTTGTTGTTGTTTTTATTCAACTGTATCTATGTACACACATGAATAATTGAATTACATTATTAAGAAAAGAAGCAAAACTTTTTTATACAAAGCAAAACCAATTAGTAAGACGAAATTTTTGCTTTACCTTGTCATGTATCCATTAACATAGTTCTGGTTTAAAATCTGAAAACAAATGAATCAGCTTTTCCTTCTTTATAATGATGTTATTTAAAAGCATAGACAATAGTATTACTTACTATTAAAGCAACTTTTGAAATCTTTTGAAAAAGCTATAATTTTTTCCCAAGTATGTTTGTAGCAAGTGAATAGCTGATTATATTTTGGCCCATAAACAAAAAGCACATGCGAACATGCTTCTGCATTCTGATGGCTTAAATTAATCCCAATGCCATGTAAGAAATAAATTTCAAGGAAACTAACTCCATGAAGATTTTTCCACTTTTGAATGAAGTAGTTCCTTGCCTAAAACACTATAGATAACTCTTTAGCATATGTGCTTCAAAATAGTCCTGCTTTTAATCAGCTGCAAACACTCAGGATTTAGTTAATTTACACAGATATTCTATACTAGAGGAAAAAGACAAACATCATTAAAACTTGACATCTGAACTGGTTTACTTGTGAAATGATGTAAACATACAAAAGCAAGCATGCAAGCATGCACACTACAGTACAGCATGCTCATAATAAAACATTCTAGAACTCACTCTGGCCCAGCATCCTCCTCCAATAGTGTTGTCAATTGTGCTGTAATCCTCTGATGACCATAGCGTTTTCCCCAGCTGAATAGCATTCTGGGGGCTGTAAGTTCCAGGATAATGGACACTAGAAGTAAAAACAAAATAATTTCTAAATCATTTACAACAGTCCTGCAAAGCCCTCATCAGTATGAAGATGATGGTATCCTAAATCAATTTACACAACTATCTACATTATATGCAAGAGAATCCATATTAGAAACTGAACCTGCAAAATACGGTTTATAAATACTGAACTTATCAAAAAGAGTCACACAACTTATTGTCTCATCATCATCAGTCCAGCACAGATGTTTGATGGGAGGAAATGAACACAAGAGAGCATATAATCTACAACTAGCGGTATCTTTGAGGAAAATATATTCTTCCACAAAGTGTGACAAAAAGTGGGGTTGGAAAGATGACAGGTGACAAGATAACAAGTGCAGACTGTATTTTACAAAAATCATAAATAACACAAGCAAAAAAGTGCCTTTTCTAAATGCCTCAGTCACATAATAGAATCCCTTTATAAATAACTTATACACAAAATTCCTTAATAAATATTTTAGAAAACAAAATGTTTCCAGCAAATACCCTGCTGATTAAACTAGTGAATTCTGTTAGCATCAACTGGCTTTTCATTTGTTCAAAACAGAATGCTAAAGTGTGCTCACCCAATAATATCAATTGCAGCAGTCAGCTCTGCATCCTTATACATGTCCTCCACAATGTATTGAAAGCCATCATCTGATGCAACTATGCGAGTGTTTTCAAATCCAAGCTGATCCAACATCAGTCTCAGTGTCTGCAAAGGTCAGGCACTCAAAAGTCTTATTTAAAGCATGCACCTTACTGTTTTCAAGTTTGGAATTTTCAGCTTTTAAATCGACTGTGTTTGCTCATCTCTGTAACCAAAATAGTCACAGATGGAAAAAATATTGCATATTTGTGAAGATTCGCAATATTTTAATCTGATTATCAAACATCTGTATACAGTTATAATTTAATAAAGAAATTCTCTACTAAAACAACAGTTACTAAATATTTAAGATATAGCTGTTCTGCTAGGATTTTTATCAAATGAAAAATGTTTAAAACATACATACACATCCAAACATGTACACACATTATCCAATCAGTTCATACACACGTATATTCGCAATTGCCGATGCAGTAAGTTTACAAAATACATAATACATAACTGGTAAATAATTCTACCAAGGTTTTGAGGCAAATAGATTTACTGTTTTAATGACAGCAGGATTTTTTTAAACCCAGAAACAGTTACCTTTATATATGCTATATCATATGATCTCTCATTCCAGATCTGAAAATTGAACAATAAAGTTCTGAATTAAAACTAATAAACTGTGAAAGACACTAATACAAAATGCAGGAAAGACTCTCAGTAGCCCTAATGTGAAATCAATTTTACAAGAAATATATTTATAAAAATTGATATTAATAGTACACCACGATCAAAAATACTGAAGCATTACCCATCCAAACTATTGCCAAGTATTTTTGGCCCATTCAGTTAAAACAAAAATTGTGTTAAGCCTATAAGCCAGTCTGGACACTTATCACTTATGGAAATAAGTGAAGCCTCTGTGAATTATCCAGTCTTACCCCAATATAGTCAATGTCCAGATTATGATACACTTTTGCACCCTGAATCCACTTTGTGATGTACGTGGCCAAACGAACAACGTCCTGGTAAGGATTCTGAGTTCCATTTCCAATCCAGCCAGGAAAGTCCCATGGAAGTCCATACAGCTTTATGTTTGGATTTCTCTGTATAAAACATGTGACACAAGGTGTCCTGTGTTGTTCCCAGATATTGCAATTTGAACAGGATGGTACAGAATCCAAAAAAACTGTTATCTATATACATCAAATTATAAACAACAATAAACATGTACACATACACAGTTGGTGGCACAGGGGTTAAAGCACCTGTCACCATGACAATGAGAATCAGGTGTCATAAGTTGAATCTTGGCTCCAATATAATAACTCTATCTGGATGACACCTGTTTTGATGGTTGCTGAAAGCGGTTAGTTTCCAGATACTCTAGTTTCCTCAAGCCTGTGTTTTTCCATCTGGATGAGTGTAAGATGCACTTGTTGCTTACTGATGGTGTGTGCCTTCATGCTTGTGTGTGTGTGAAAATTGCCTTAAGCCCATCTTCCATAGGGTATAAATCATTACCATCATCATCTCTATAATTGTAAATGTACAGTATTAAGAATGCTTTAAGTAAAACTTCAGCCTAAAAGCCTAAACACAGTTTTTTCAGACAACAGCATTTTACAACTACATCTTTCACATAGTGCAGATGCAGATGGATAGAGAACACTATCCTTGTAGATCATAATGTAATGGTTGTCGCCCATTAAATCATGGCTTTCCACTAATAATTAAAACTAAGCCAAAAAACAAAACAAAAAAAAAGAGCCAAAATGGGAAAAATTTTCTCTCATCATGAAGTTGCATGAAAGAGATAATTTTAACTCCATCTGCATCATTAGCACACAAAAGCTTAAGTATACGTATTCATAAATGAGTATGGAACATGATGACTACAAATTTGTACTCAGTACCTTTTTGGCTTCTTTCATCAGCCACCACTCATAACCACGTTGGTAGTTTTCTTCCCAGCTGTTGTGCATATGTGATGCCTCTGTAGCATCTGTAAAAAGTAATGTACCATGCTTAGGTAGTACACAAAATTCCCCACTTTATTACTAAATATAAGACATAACTTTAAAAGTTTATGTTTTCTCAGTTCTTGGTTAAGAAACAATAATAAAAAGTAATTTCACATCTCATATTAGTATATTTTCAGTAATATACATAAACATAGAGAAAAAATGTTTACAAATGTTTTATTACCTGATGCAATGGCATCTCCTCCAATCTCTACTTTTAGAATCTGCAGAGATGCTGCAAAGTTGGGCTGTCAAACCAAAACCAACCTCTTGAAAGAGCACATATTTAATTATTATAAAACATATGCCAATGTCATTTCACACTGTAAATATCAGTAAAGATATGGTCATAAGTATACCCACCACACCTGTGTACAGTATAGTACTGAGAAAAAGAGCCAGAAACTGAAAAGAGTTTGAGAGCTTTCTCCCACTTAATCAGTCTTTAAAATGTTCTATTAATATTATAATGTATTGTTTCAGTGTATGAAGACAAAATATTGATAAATCTTAAGAGTAGCATACTTACCTTAAACAAATAATCTAATATTTCTGTTCTCTGAGGTTCCTTATAATCTGCCAGTAGCTTTGAGGTTGCCTGCAATTAAACATTTAAATCAATCCATTCATAAGAGTGTATGCCATCATCGACTGCAGTTAAGACTATTTAAATATCCCACTTTCACAAATTTATATCTTCATATGCTCTTAACAGATTTTCTTTGCTTTCAAAAAGCTCTGATACTTGCCATTCCTTAGCAATTTATCTGAAATTTTATTTTTCTCATATTCTGTAGTATGTCAACAGATCACACTCTAACAGATGTTTGTAAAAAGAAAAACTAAAGCTATGTTATTCAATACAACAATAGCCTTTATACGGTGTTTACAACAAGAAGTAAATTATTGACCATGAATCACAAAGTCTATTATAATTATACCTAATATTATAAGTTTACTAACCGAACCTCCACTTAGGCCACCAATTCCATCAAATGTACGACCTACACCAGCAGCGTCATCCAGCAAAAAAAGATTTATAGCTTTCTGACTTCAGCAGCATAAGGAAAATGAAAATGCTGCGATTTTTAACCATCTTGTTTTTAACTCTGCAGAAATACAACAATAATAAAGCAATTTTATAAAGCTGATCGCGTTTTACAATCGCTATAAACATATATATATACACCCTAAATTGTAAACTGTGCACTGCTAAAATAAATCTTATACCATGATTTAAACGCTGTCTTTTTAAAGAAAAAATTATGAAAACAATGTCTTCACCTTCTGTTTGTAAAAGGGTGAGGTGACCGAAAAAGGGCGTGTTTTGTTCAATCTTTCTCTAAAGTTTTTTTTTTAGAATTTATTTCTTACCACCGTCAACATCACAGAAGCAATCACCAGATTTGCAGCTGTGGATCTCTAAAGATTGTGCATTGAATGGTCTAAATTCAGGAAGAAATAGTGTTAAGAAAAATGACTGATCAAAACTTTTACACTCTATCTCGAGGATACCTCTACTCAATGTGTTTCCCCTTGAACCGATGTCCCTATGTACGTCCAGGGTGTTTCTAAATGTGGAATTCGGATCATGTGATGCATCAGCTGACATTTAAATAGAATTTCGCCTTAGCCTATTTTTATTTTACGAACAAGGAATTGCTTTTATTTATTATGAGATAATAAAGCATTAGCGGGGAAAAAGGTATACTAAAGAAACATAAGCTTAATCAGGACTCAAAGCAAGCCCCACTTCCCAACGAGCGTCTCTAGTGATTTGAACCATATAGAGATGAACCATTTGCAGACCATAGACAGACGGCTAGACACTGTAATTGCTGCGTGTAGCTAACGTACTATTAATACTATTAATACGTTAACTTTAAAAAGTTACTCATATTGTTCTGGTAAAAGTCACATTAAACTGCATGTTTTCTTATTTCCTCTTTATTAATGAAAGTTTTTGTGGGAGTATTCTTACACCTTCAGGCAATCAACTTTCAATTCCTGGCAGATGCCACTTCAAGTCTTCAGAGTAATTTTTTTCTTACCGTGTTATCAGCCATGCGGAATACTTAAATTGAGACTGAACAGAACTTTTTAAAATATTATTGTGAGCATTAGATCAATGAATTATATATCATGCAGTCAGAAACTGTCTCAAGTACTTTGAGAAGTTTGATTTGCAGACGAATTAAGCGGCTATAGCATATATATATATACCGGCACATCCAAGAAATAATAAAATGAATAACAAAAACACGGGTTAATTAATGAATCGACCTCGATATTTATTTCCTGTTAATTGTTTATTTATGCGTGATAATGAATTAACTCGAAGACCATCTGTCGGGGTACCATTTAGGGAGACTGACGCAGAGGTGGTCAGAAAAAAAAAAACTGGCTGGCAAACATAAAGAAATGATCGACTGATCAAGCCGTGCAACTTTATACTGCCTTGAAGGAGTTAAAAGCCTATCTAATTAAGTCAGTCCAGTCAGTCCGATCGATTATAGGGGCTGGCCACCAGAGGTCAGTCAGTCAAGGCCAAGAAAAATGAATGAATGTTAACTGTTTCTGTGCCGTTAACAAGTCATCCGGTTTTGTGGCGAAGCACGCACACAAACTCTCATCGTCTGATGACTTGTACGTGACACGTAGTGGAGACGTGCACGCACATCTGCAGGAGATCGTCCCACACCAGGTTAGAGGGGCATGGCCGGTTGTCCCACAGAAAGCCGTTAGAGCACGTAATATAAAAATGGCAAGAGAAGCAGGACTGGTAGTCACCGTCAGGCACTCCTTTGCACGACGCCAAACACTTCCCACGCTCGATAAAGTGGGTGGTGGTGGTGGAAGGGGTGGTGGTGGTGACGATGCTGGGGGCAGTTGCGGCGATAGTGGTGGGAGTAGCGATGGTGACGGAGGCAGTTGTGGTGAGGGTGGAGATGGGACTGGGGGCAACAGCGATTGGGTCGTTCGTTCTTGAGTGTGTTGCTTTCGTTGAATGTGGGATGTCGGTATTGCTATTAAGGCTCACGAGGTTAGAAAGGCTAACTGGACTTTTGTCAGGATAATTATTAACGAAATAGTCGTTAAACGTCTCCTCGCTGTCTTTTGCAATCTTGCCTTGACCATATTTATGCCTGTAATTTAGACTGTCGTCGTTTGGGGTAGTATCATTGCTTTCCTTGTCAAATCTGTCTTTAAGATAATTTTCGTAGCGAGCATTGTTTGTTTTATCTCCAGGACCACTTACGTCGACGCCACTAACTTTTGAATTTCTAACTGAATAGTCTCGACCAGCAATCTCTGGACTTGTTGCAAATGTCGGATAAGTTGATGTGTCTACACCTGAGGGGTCTGTCGGTGTCATTGAAAAGGTTGTTTTTTCTGGACTTCTCAAAGGATTTATCAGGCCCGTTGGATTCGCTGAAATGCTTTTTCTTAAAAGACTTGTCGCATATTTTGCATTCGCTGAGTATAGTGGTCTTTCCATGATATTCGTGGTCTTTTGGGAGCCCACTCCTTCGTCTGAATCTTGACTTGGCAGACTGCTGGTGCTCGACTGATATGTTGCTCTTTCTTGACTTGCTGGTCTCCGTGCAGCGGGCGGTCTGGATGCGCTGTTTAGTGCTGGTGCACTTTAGGGCTCAGTAATCTTCCCTGATTACTGGATCTGCAAAAAAGCATAACAAACATTTCACTGTTTCCATGGACTCATACTCTACATCCTTTACTTACACATTTTATTTGCTAGGTGACTTAATTTTACTTTGGAATTCGATTTTTATGGTTTCCTTTCCCCTTCATCTTTCTGCTTCAAGTTGATAATTCTCTCTGTCCTGTTCCCGTCTAATTTAAAGGTTGTTTTTTTTTTTAGTTGCTCATCTTTTTTAGAACTTTATTATTTAAGGTTATTGTTATAAATGGACTTGTTAATCCTTCTCCTTACTCACCCGCATATGGCAAGCTCTGGCAGGACACAGCTTCCGGTTCTTATGTCATAAAACAAATAGATAGGGCAGTTAATCTTGATGATGCCAAGGCGTGTGTTGGGGTCGCAGAGAGCAAACTGAGTGCAGTCTGAGCATACCGGGTACATCCCAAATAATTTATTCAGACAGTCTTGTCTCTCACTGACACAAGTGGAATAATCTGCACAAAACAAAATAGGCAAAGAATAAAGACGAATCGGATGATAAACACGTCCCTTCCCTTTTCTCGCGATGTTTCGTCATTATTTTAATACTGAGACTACAGTAGAGAGCATAGATTTTCACACACTTAATCTACTTGATTCTGCATTTTTATCTATTTATCCAGAAAAAAATCTTGACGCCTAAACCTATGAACAGTCGTCACATTAAGAGAAAAGTACAAGTTGCCTGAGACGAGAACTGAACAGGAGAGTGTCCGATCATCACAGACACATACCCTCGTTAAAGACAAGCTCTTCACGGCGCCGAGACGCTTCTGACGTTTGTAAAACGTTCGTGAGTAGCTATTCACGCTTAGTATTATGCTGGCGGTAAAAAAACAAAATAAAAGACACGCACTTTATTTGTTGTCCGTTTCTAAAGTCCGACTGGCTAAACAGGCACTGTATGGACATAGGGAGGAAGGATAGACAGGCAACAGATGCGACTGAATGTTGGAATGAGTGACACAACAAACAGTCGGCAGCATATAGGGAAGCAGGGGTACGATGGAAATCAGTAGTATACGTACACGCCATGATGTTCGGACCAAAACACTCAGCTGACTTCAAAATGCACCAGAATAAGATGATGCACCAGTTCGTCGTGTGTGGGTTGCCTGTTTGAGCGCCCTGTAATCACACATTCAGTTAGAGTTCTAAAGTAAATCAACACAGTGCAAGATAATACAACGTAGACACGTATACACATCGCAAGATCATCAGAACTTGTAACGACGATCGGGCAGGAAATAGCACTGGGAAGAGAAAGAAGAGACAGGCAAAACAACAACAAAAACGGTCAGACAGCATCCAAGAACGAAGTGGCCTTTCATCGACTGGCGCATTCTCGAAAAAGATTTAAAAAAAAACAAAATAAAAAAAAAACAAAAAACAAACGAACAAATTGTAGAGAATTGATGGTACATCGTCAAGCATCACTATATCCAATCAGAGCCAAGGGACATGATGATGATCATCATCGTCATCATGAAACATATTTTATGAACTTGTCATAAAGTGTACATTATTTAAAATCAGCAAAGCCATATTCATATTATGAGCTATTGAAAGTCTCTCTGTCTTTGTGTAAGAAATTATCGTTCGCGACAACTATGAAAGATATTTTAGATGATATAAAGTTTACCTCATGGTCAATTCAATCCCCACAGATTCGGTAAAGTGTAGATGACAGCTGAAACAGTACAATTACGCATCCACGCTGGACAATACCCAGTCTTCCTCGCACACTGTTTTGCATGTAAGTTTCTCACAAAATTGTGTCTACTGAGTTCAACCGGTTTTTAAACTTGAAATGGTCTCAGCTGATATAAACCATTGGCCTATCCCTTGAAAGATTGCATCTGTAAGTCTGCGAGACAGACATGCTTGTCAGAAGCAAGCCCTGGAGCTATAGCGTTTGGTCATCTCATCATCGTGGATGTCAACATCACCGGACCCTTTCTTCAGCAACAGCTGCTTAAATTTTAATGGATGTTAGCCATGGGGAAAGTTGGCGTGGGAAAAGAACACTTTGGGAGAAGCATGTATGGGTAATATACTGTTATGAAAAAGGGTCGATAGCATTTCCAACCGACTGTTTCAACAAAGTAAAGCATCTCAATCTTCACTATTTAGGAAGATTCGATGATTCTTGTACTTTTTTTACTTCCGACCACAGATGCAGCCGCATATGAAAGTTAACATAAAAATTAAAGGTTTTATCATGTTTAATGAAAGGTCATTTTATCAGAATATAGAACTTAACGTACATGACCTTTGTCCTCTGGCTTCATACTAATCTGTTCGACGCATCTGATAAAGCCCCATGACCTGATATGCTGCAGGCAGTTTGAATAGACATTGAATTGTATCCGGTGCGTATCTGGTCTAGGTTTCGGGTGATGTCCGAGCGATCCATCAAGACGTCTAATCACCCGTAGGCTCTTCTTTGCCAATTTCCGGCCAACAAAACTTAGGGCATATATCATATTTTCGCGCATCATGAAGTACCGTAAAAAAGGTGAATGCGAAAGATGTGTAAATCGGTAATGGCATGATATATAATTAAGTATGAGTACTATGAATTAAATTTATTTGCAGATAAGCAAATTTAAAGTAGATCTTTGAGGGCAAACAGAACTACCCTGTTATATGTGAGTATTTGTCTTGACTATGACAGCAACAACAGCGCTGGAAGACTTGGACTTTGCTGATGACATTGCCCTGCTGTCACACCGCCACCAAGACATGCAGGAAAAAACAAAGGCCTTCTCAGAAACAGCTGGAAACCTTGGCTTGAAGGTCAGCACAAAAAAAACGAAAAGTATGAGAGTGAACGCCAGAGTCCAAGACAGCATCAAACTAAATGGAGAAGAGATTGAGGAAGTTGACAGTTTCTCCTATCTTGGGTCCAAAATGTCAAACACCGGGGATGCGGAGGTGGAGATTCGAGCCCGACTGGCGAAAGCCAGCCAGGCCTTTGCCTCACTCAGGAGCACATGGAAGGCAAAAAACATCAGCCAGAAGATCAAGCTGAGAATCTTCAAGTCAAATGTGATCAGCACCCTCCTTTACGGATCAGAATCCTGGAAGATGACCAAAACCATCAGTAACAAGCTTGACGTCTTCCAAAACAGATGCCTCAGGCGCATACTTAACATCTTTTGGCCAAACACCATCACCAACGAAGAACTCCACCGAAGAAGTGAAACCGAGTCCATCACCACGCAGGTTCAACGAAGGCGTTGGCGATGGATTGGACATGTGCTCCGCCAGCAGACAGCAGACCTCTCCAGAGTCGCCCTACGATGGACTCCAGACGGCCGAAGAAAACGAGGCCGCCCAAAGGAAACTTGGAGAAGAACAGTGGAAAGGGAGATGAAGGGAAAGGGCTGGACATGGGGTCACCTAGAGCGGGTTTCAGCCGATCGACATCGGTGGCGGACTCTGGTTGAGGCCTTATGTGCAACCTGATGCACGAAGAGGAATAGATAGATTGTCTTGACAAGCTCGACGTATAGGTTACAATTGTATTTGGTATTTGGACTGCCATAAAAATGGGGGAAAAATAAGAAATAAGTAACAGTAAAAATAAATGTGGCGGCAGACGGTTAAATCCCGTCAAAGGGCTCATCAGCAATAGCAGTCAGCTCTTCTGGAGCCAACCCGTCGACCAGATCTAAGTGTTGTCGGTGTCCAAAATTACTTTTAAAATCAGCATAATGTACATGTGTGTACAAAGTTTCTACGTGCTTTATATAATCAATAGCCGAGGGTAACCGATCTCACCATAGCGATTACTCTGTCGATAATACGAACGGGGACGTAACTCTATGATATGATTGAGAGTTATCTAAGCGATTCCACCCTCGTGTTGTTACCAATTGTGTTTGTGTGTTATTACTACATAATGTGGTCATCAAAAGGATCGTTCGCTCGTAAGCAACTTGAGAAACATGGGTGGACTGATGGTAATTATTATAGACTTGAAATTTTTTTTCTAAAAGCACGTATTTGCGAGGTTCGTGTTGCAGATGAAATTATTATAAAAGTTAAACACAGTAGAGTTTTTAATTAGTTTAAAATTAAATGCTGCTTTCTGTCATATATTGTATAACGATTTTTAGACTGCTGTATCAAATATTTAGAATAATTTATTAGCAGCAACTGTGAAATCGCAGTACAGACTAGTTTAACAATAAAAATTTTTATACACTATTTTGTAAGCTTGCCAAAATATATAGTATTGACAGTAACAATTTTGTTTTCAGGTGTGGGGCTTGGAGCAAAAGAACATGGGATCACTCAAGCTATCAAAGTTAAACTTAAAATGGATTCAGCTGGGGTGAGTATTCTTACTGAAAAAAATATGTGATAACTCTTCATATACAGAGTACAACATACCGGTATACATTGATGTTAAAAATATTTAAATGTTGATTTGAATATTGATTCATCACTTCAGGTTGGTCATGATCCAGCACAAGAATTTACACATCACTGGTGGGATCACGCATTCAATAAAGCAGTTTCTAATATCACAGTGGAAGCAAAGGAGGTATTGATTAGCAGCTCTGTTTGTATGTGTGTGAATCTTTATTAGTCCTTATTTTTGGTTTTGCTCATTCCTAAGGGCTAAAAACATTTTATAGCTGATAAGCCAGAAGAAAAAAAAAATTAAGTAAAATTTGGTTGTTCTTATGATAAATTTGAAAGAAATTTAGACAACTTAAAACGTACATGAGAAGGACTGTCTTCTGGAGGCTGATGATCGACTATGGTATTCCGCCTAAGCTCATAAACATTCTCCAGGGGTTGTATAAAGACTCGTCCTGCCAAGTTATCCACAACAGCAAACTTACTAAACCTTTCGTATTGTAGACTGGTGCAAGACAGAGATGCAAAATATCACCAACAATCTTTCTGATGGTCATAGACTGTATTATGCACAAGACGACCCAAGACACAACACCGGTATCCAGTGGACCTTCACCAAACAGCTAGAAGATCTGGACTCTGCAGATGACATTAGTCTCCTATCTCATTGGCAGCAGCATGCACAGACGAAACTGAGTAAGCTAGCAGAGGAAGCGGAGACTGGCTTAAAGGTCTACAGAAAAAAGACTTAAGTGATGAGAATCAACAACAAGCAGGAACTCCCAGTCCAACTTCAGGGAGAGAACATCCTGAAAACAGATCACTTCATGTATTTGGGGAGCATTGTCAACAAGGATGGGGGAGTGGACAGTGACATCAAAAGCCGCATCAACAAGGCCAGGCATGCTTGCAACAGCCTATGGCCCATATGGAACTCCCAAGCATTATCCTTCTGCAGTAAGACCCACATCTTCAGCACCAGTGTGAAAGCTGTCCTACTGTATGGTTCTGAAACGTGAATAAGATGGCCTGAAAAGATCTCCAGCAGCAGCCTGTGGAAAAGAATCAGCCAGAGTGCCACTAGCCAAGACATCACAAAGTGCAAATGGGATGGATAGGACACACCTTGCGCAAACCAGCTGACACCATTGCCAGGCAAGCACTTGACTGGAACCCTCAGGGGAAGAGGAGAGTTTTGAGACCAAAGCAGATTTAGAAAAGAAACAGTAGAGAGCAAGGCAAAGGACATCGGAACCACATGGACCCATCTAAAGGGGGCTACCTGAAACCGGGTCTGCTGGCGAGGTGTAGTCGGGGTCCTATGCTCCTCAAGGGGTAATAAGGAATAAACTAACAAAAAACATACATGGGCTCTACAATTTTATGTCATCTTTATTTTATAAAAAGTGTTTCAAAGTATTTAAAAACTTCATTTTTGAAGTGATGAATTTCCTTTCTTAAGATTCAACTGTGTGGAAATAAATGAAGCATAATTTTAAAATTGCTGAACTTAAGTTTTAGTTATATGGCTGTACTTGCTATGACAGGATGGCGTCATAGTCAGGTCCTCCAAAAAGTCAAAGAAGGAAGAAGTAGCTGTTCAGAAGAAGGCTGCATACGGAAACTTTGTAAAGGCAAGAAATGTTAAATTAACACTGTTAACAAGAAATTATTAACCCTTTATAATCTAGTTAATAAATCTAGTTGATTCTGATGCTTAAAAATTAATGTGCTGCAAACCATCACAAACTGATTCCTTGCCTAACATTGTTGTAGTTGACAGATGTTTTGGATCACTGTGTTTTAGTATGGTTGATGGAGGTAGAATGAAATATGTAAGAAGTGTTAAACAATAACAAAGTAGATGCAATTCTAATAATACCACAGCAGACCATACTCCAAGTCAAGATTATTGTTTATGTAGTAGTACTGCCTTGGTTTGTATAGCAGATGTCATTCAAGAACTAGTCACAAATATATTTTTCTGTTTAAAATTCGAGGGTAAAGAGCTGTGTCAGATAAAGAAATTTTTAAACTTTTGCTAATAAATAAATGTTAGCGATAGTTTTCATGAGATGTTGCTGTTAGAAAGTTGCTCATTGCAATATAGTCTTGTGTTACCTCATTGTTTCATCAATAATCAGATGTCTGTAATTGTGTGAGCAAATAAAACCTAGTGTTCTGTTAGTTTTTACACTGCTATAAGTTAATCAGGGGATAATTTCTTAAACAGGTTTCTTTACTGTCCAATGGAATCGAAGAAGAAATGACTGCAGGTGTTAAACATGATGATGAGGAAGAGGATTCCTCTAGAAAAACACAGACACTGTAAGCATCTACAGTGTTGTATTTTGTGTGCTTCTCTCTTTCGTCTTTAAAAAGGCATGATGTTCACCTGGCATAATTATTATAAAAATACAACCCCTAACCCAGTTATTAATATATTTGGATTTCTTTTTAATAATCCTTTTAGTTATTTCAAAATGGGATAGTAAATGTAAATATTGGAGCATTATAAAAGTGAGCATCAGTATTATTTGCTGTTGCTTAATAGAGATAACTTTTTTGTGGCATATACTGTTTTTCACGATGCTTCATACATTGTCATACCATGGACGTAGTCATACAGATACTGTGTTGAGCATACCACTCAGTCTTGGATAATGCTATGCTCCCAACTTTTATGCATATATCTGTACAGCGAATAAAGCTGCTTCTCGCTTTATAAATTATCTCATTATTAATTTGTGACCAACTTTTTTCTCCAGATTGCTTCCTGAAGATGAACTTTTTAAAAGATGTGGAGGTCGCACAGCACACAAGTCAGTGTCTCTTTACTTTATAAGCCTATAGTTTATTTTAATATTTGGTTTTGTGGTTAAAATTTACTTCTGATCAGTTTAGCAAAGTTGAGGAAAAATTCAGAGGAATAGGTAATGTTGAATGTTTAGATACAGGAGAGCATATGAAGAGAATATTAAAAATAGAAAGTTTGGGAGAGGTTATAAAGAGAAAATAAAGCAAACTAGACTAGCAAATATAGTCAACTCATAGAACTTACCAAGACATTTAGTTCTAGGTGATTTCTGTGACAAGGACTATCCGTATAGCTGTTTGATGTTTGTTAGTATGCTTCTGATTTAAGTCTCATCAACAATTTATGTTTATTTAGAGCTGCTCGTCATGGACTGAAGCTTAATGGAAAACTTCAGCGCATTGAAGAGCAAGAAAGACTTCTTCTGGAAAAGTACCAACCCCAAAGTTTATTATCAACAGACCAGGAAAAATCTGCTATGAAAATGAGCATTCAGAGTGAACCTAAGCTTGTTAATCACAAATTATCTTCCGAGTTAAGGCAAAGTGACATGCATGCCTCTTCTCAATATGATTTGCCGACCCACAAATAAGCAACACCTTAAATGATAAGCGAAAAAAGAAAAGCAAGAAAAGAAAACGAAACGAGGTCTCTGAAGATGATGTTAAGCATATATCAACATACCAAGAAAACAAGACCAAGTATTTATGTAACAGTGAAAATGATATTGGCTTTTCAAGGCCTGAAAAGGTCTGTAACAAAAGAAAACATAGATTGGAAAAGGGCAAAGACGGAACCTTAAATGTTACAAGTGATACATTTTCCAGCAGCTGCGCTGTTGAAAACAAAACAAAAAAAGATTTAAAAGATGGCATAGCATGTAGTGATTATTCAGAAGCCATGGTTTTAGAGACTGATAGTGCAAATGGGAAGAAGACAAAATCTAAGAAAAAAAACTTGGAGGCATGTGATGATTTGCCTGAGGAAAACAGAGCTAAGGAACTTAATAATGACTGTAAACAGAAAAAAAAGAAATCAAAGAGGGAGTAAACAGATTGTCTTTTTGTTGGAAGCCATCGCTTGGTTTTTCACCAAATGCTAAAAAAGAGTTTTGACTTCTTTTACATCTTCAAGCTTGTCACTTGGATTTAGACTTCTTTACCAGCTACAAGAAGTCCATCTCTGTTGACCTAATGAAGCAGTAGTTAAATATAAATGCAATTTCTTTGGCTTTTCAGTTGTATTAACTACCATTGCATTTTCACTGTGAGGCCCTGGGCTTATTAAATGTCTTATAAATTGATCTTGATGAATAAATGTTTCATAGTAAAAACTGCATGCTCTACTATGTATATGAATGCACATTAGATGGGAGTTAAAAAAAACTACTATGAGCTGGGTTTTCTCCTTTCGGCACTGCAGTGGTTAATAAAAAAAAAGGATGCATCTAACTGCAAAGCCGAAGAAATATGCAGTTGTAAAATTTCAAGTGCAGTGGACAAGAATTTATCTGAAAGGGGAGCGAGGATTGGGAAAGAATGTATGCAAGTGGTAAGAACTATCAAGCACAGAAGTGTCCTGCATGTTAACAATGTGTCTGACTAATGACTAGCTACGTGACTGTTAATGTAATACCATTCAATTACCCTGGTGCTGATCATTTGTGCATGGAGAGCAAGATGGACATTTCATACTATGAACATGCAAACTATGCATAATATCAAAATGAAATACACATTTCATATAACAAAGTCCACCAATGAGTCAAATCCAACATTTATTACCAAAAATCGTTCAGACGAAATTTTACAGCAAACAGTTTTTATGTTTAACATAATAATTGTGGTGAATACTTAAGTTATGTTTTAACAGTTATTACTAAAAATGTGTACAAAAGTCTGTGTAAACATAAGTTCTGGTTTGTATGTGAAACAGTCCAACATATGATGAAAATGCAAATACTGAAACTTCTATTAAAGACTGTGTTTCTTTGTTTTCAAGATAATCTTTTTAGGGGTGACCTCTGGTCAAATGATCTGGTATTTAATGAGACGTGCACTATGTTGAATGTCAGGTTTGGTCATGCACTGATGTTAGAAGATTGATAACATAATCCAACTACTAGGGTGATCTCTTGCAACCATCCAACTAAACAGCAGTTAACTGCAGGTACAATCATGATGTTGGCCAAAATATGGTTACATAAAGCTTGTCCAGTCTACTTAGGACTGAGCATATACTAGTCACAAAATAGTAAATGCAAGAATCTTATCACAAACTATTATGCTATAAAGAAATGTTTTCTAGTTAAGCTGTACCCTTAATGCTTTTAAAAAATTTTGGCAGTTAAGAAAGCCAGATTTCCATCAAAATTTTAAAAAGTTTAAATGCAGTTATCCTTTTTCATCATGCAGGTAGTAATGTGAAGAAAATAGAGAATCTATGAAGATAATTAACAAAAATTAATAAGCTAAGAATTCAACATGAGACTGAAAGTTGTAACTATAAAGGAGAAATGCACTTGAAAATAAGATGGACGAAAGGAAAAAATCCTTAAAAAAGGACCATCAAAGCTAATCAACTATTGAATTAATTTAATTCTTTTAAAAGGCTGATAACAGAACCATCAATGGATAAAATTAGTAGTGAAATTCTTGAAATGTTCTGAGAGTACAGGCTGATGCATTGAGCTGCAGCACAACTTAGCCAGGTGGCCAACCTAGTTGGCGTTGGCCCAGGACATGCATGTGAATATGGTACACAGACTGCCCTCCATCAGGACCATCGTTGATAACCACACGATAGCCATTAATCAGCCCAAGCATCTTGGCCACCTTCTTCACAACAACCAGCATGTGCCCAAGCACCTGAGACAACAATGTCAATAGTTGTCATTTCCTATGTGTATTAACAGTCTATACCAAAGTTTCTCAAATAAAAGTGAACATTTTAGCATGCTTACCTGTGACAACATCCATAAAACAGGCATATGACTACACTCTTTGTTGCTGTTTGGGTACTTAGTTACAGAATTATTGCAGAAAGACAATCATTTTTAAAAAAAAAATTTCATAGTCAATCTTTTTACATTTGTAAAACTGTTAACTTTATCTTTTGGAAAAAAATCTTTATCTGTTTTCAACATAAATGTATCAGGAGAATAGTAATAATGTAACAACATTGTGTGTTCTGTGAAAACAACATGTTATAAACATCACCGGTAATAACTAATATAAGCCGCTTTTCAGGAACAGCAGACTTATAAAAGAATCATGTGTCATAGTTAAAACTAATCCAGTATGAATTGTTAATTCATTTTTATAGAGAAGAGATACAACTTATTGTAGCAACAGTTGAATGCAGCTTGTAAGACTATTTGAGATCACAAAACAGCACATTTCAACACAGGTTTTAACTACATCATACTGCTTAGTCACAAAACTTACTCCCTCATCTGGTTCTTCAACAGACGCTAAACGGATAATCGGTTTCCTTGGAACCACCAGGAAATGAACTGGGGCCTGTGGCGCTACATCATGAAATGCTACACACTTTAAAAAAAAAAAAAAAAAAAATTAAAAGACGAACGTGTAGGTACGAATATATGAAACTGTTACAAAACACAAAAATGAGGAAATATATAACTTAAATATTCATTTATTATCACTGAGCCATATCATATGCAATACAACTTGTGCAGCTTCGCTTAAATAAAAGACGTTAATGCTGACGGTTGCACTTTCTGTTTAGTTAACGTGTTTAATTCTTGGATGACTATCCCCATGCTTTTTTTCAAAGTCGTTTATAGTTTAATACAAAACACACCTGGTCATCTTCGTAAATGAAATTTGCAGGTATCTCTTTTCTGATAATTTTACCAAAGATCGTGTCACCACCTGGTTTAGCAAACTGTGCTTTTTCGACTTCGGACGCCATGTTGTTTCTAGTAACACCTGCAGCACAAATAATAGTAATAAAAGATATATAGAGAAATATAGAAATAGAAAACTAACAATTAACGGATATGATAAAATACACATATAGTTTCATATGCTGTATCTTTATTTTAAATTGCATATGGGGATTTACTTAACCGCTCGCTAGTCAACTAAAGTGACTATCTCGGCTTGCGGTCTCTACGGGGGATAACTCTAGACAGCTACTACTCTAACTAGACTCTTGTTTACTTTCAAACGTCTGTCAAGGTCTTTAGATCGGATGCAACATATTTCCAAACAATTTGCAGGTGAACAAGGAAGGTCAACTTTGTATAGGCCGGATATGACGACCTCGGAAGAAAGTATGCGATCGATAGAAGCAAAAGTCGTGGTTTTGGGATCTCAAGGTATTTTCAAATAATTTTTATCGCTCCTAGTTACTGACAAGTATATACACTGACTAAATTGAGGTCAGCAAAGATGTATTTTTATCTGTCTTTAGTTACTTTACTTCCTTATTTGTTAACTGTTTTATTTGTGATGCACATCACGTGGGCGAAATATCGTGTTGTGTTCGCTAGTAACGGATCGGGCACAGTTACGTAGCTTGTGTTTTTCGCGTTGACAGATGATGATGTAGATGTGTTACGACAGTGTGTATGACAAACGTTTTAAGAAAAACTCGTGGCTACAATAGCTTTAAACTAGCTGGAAAAGAGCTGACAGAAAAAGGGAAGATCGTTATGGTGCGTCCGTAAACCATTAACACTGTTTCTTATATTTAAAGAGCCAAACGCAGTAACGTAATTAATATCAGAAAAATATTTTAAGAACTCCAAAGTGAACACATAACAACATTAAACAGTTTGTGCATAAGAAGATTTGGGGACAAAAAAGGAGTGTCTGTAAACAATGGATTATTTAATAATGTATCAAAGTGGGCAGTGATAGCGATCACAGTAATAGAGATAATAGTACTTGAGCATTATTTCCAGAACATTGCATATTGTGTAACATAAAACTGATCTTAGAAAACATAATGATTTTGATTTTAAAAATTATGCTAAGTAATTAATATTAAACCTGCAGTAGGTTATATGAAGTTTCATCTTACCTTGTTTTAGAAGGATAAAATCAGATGGAAGAGCTTCTAATGATATCAGTATTATGATTGTTATAGAACATATATTAACCTATAGGTTGCATAGGAAAGATTCTTTACTGTCCCTGCAGCATAAATCTAATGCAACTTTAAGTTCATTTATATACTGGTTCTTCAGCATACCATGCAGTGATCTGACTGTTTCCCAGGATTGTTTCCCACGATCGTCTCCCTCTCTTTTTTCTGTCTCTCTCGTCTCTCTCGTCACTTTGTCTCGATGTGTGTGCAAGAGAGAGATAGGAGTGGTTTGTTTGGAGAAGGTGGGTAAAAGTGAGCATTCAATTTGTGGGAAAGTCAAACAAGTGGAGTTGAAACAAAAGCACCAGTGAATGCGGTTTCTTTCAAGTTGTATCATAATTGTAATGGGAGTGGGAGAAAACTAAGCTATTTTTAAGTTCATATATGGAATGGATTTAGACCACAAATCATCAATGTTGAGAAGACATTAAGAAGTGGTCATGATAATAATGCCCAAAACAGTGATTTTGGTGAGTGGTAGGACATAGGATGAATGGAAATATTTTATCATTGCCCATTAAGTACTTGGCTACACGCAAAAATAGTTTGAACTTGAAGGAAAGGAGATAATTGAGGAAAGTGAATATTTTGCATGTGTGATTATATTGGGAATAGGAGAAGAGGAAGAATGGTATATGATAGCAAACAAAGGATTTAAAAACATTAGTTATAATTTGCAAACACCAACACACACACACACACGCACAAATAATGAAAGAGAAGAAGATTAATGTATGTTAGTCATCCAAAGACAATAAAGGAGACTGCGTCAAAATTTGTGTGGTGGAGATTCATAACTAAAGTTTATTAAGTGGGTTTATTAAGTATCTGTCTTCTACAAAAATGCATCAAGAATGAAAATAGCAATAGTTAGTCAGCAGTATAATTTGTGGGCCAGGAAGCTTTTATGATTTTAATCTAGACAACAACAGCATATGGTCACAGGATCTTTAGTTACTGTGCAGCAAAACAATCCCCTGTGGGACCCCGGGGTATGCTTGCCTAGCAAGCATTGCAAGAATAGGGTCCCTGCCATCCAGCCAGGCATGTCGTAAGAGGCGACTAAGGTGGACACCTCACCTAGAGGTAAAATAGGGTTGTGGTAGGGCTAACAACCCACCATGTAAAAAAAATCCTGTTACAGAAACTAAAACCAGAGAACTCGTCACAGATGGCGAAGTAATGAAGCACACCAGGAGACTGGACTAATGACGGACGACAGCCAAACCCGAAAGGGAGCTGGCGCCCCGACAGCGGATTTACTGAAGCCGAGGCAGAAGTTGAGGGTGGGGTGCTGGAACGTCCAGACCTTGTACCAGACTGGCAGGATGCTCCAATTAGTCAAGGAGTTGACAACTACAACTTGGACATCCTGGGAGTCAGTGAGGTCAGATGGACCGGCACGGGAAAGAGGAGACTAGCGTCAGGACATACATCTTTGTTCTCAGGAGATCAGACGCTCAGCACTCTGAAGGAGTAGCTCTACTCCTCAACAAGAAAACGGAAAGGCACTGCTGGAATGGAAGCTTATGGACCAGGCTTTTGAGAGCAAGATTCCATTCCAAGTACACCAAGCTGACAGTGCTAGCCTGCTATGCACCAACAAATGACTCTGAGGCAGAAGACAAGGATGCTTTTTACGATCAGCTCCAGGCAGCCTCAGAAAGCGTTCCAGCCCACGACATGTTGCTCATCATCGGCGATCTCAATGCCAAGGTGGGAAGTGACAACACCTGCAGGGAGCATGTCATGGGCAAACATGGAATCGGGAAGCATCAATGACAACGGAGAGAGACTGGCAGACTTTTGTGAAGAAAACAACCTACTGATTGGAGGCACACTCTTCCCACACAAAGACATCCACAAGGCAACATGACATCACCAGATGGGATCACAAAGAACCAGATAGACCATGTCATCATCAACCGAAAATGGAGGAGCTCACTTCAAGATGTTAGAGCCTACAGAGGAGCAGACATTGCCAGTGACCACACTCTTGTGATAGCCACAGTTTCTCTGAAGCTGCGTCGATCACGAGGAAAACAGGCACGTCAGCAGAGAGTGGACTCCGGCAAAACTGAAAAATCCAGCCACCGAAAGGGCCTTTGCTATGGAAGTAAAGAAACAGGTTCCAGGCACTAGGAGACCAACAAGAGATGACCTTAGACGACTTCAATCGAGTTCTTACAGGAATCAGGAGAGAAAATACTGGGCTTCAACGGAAAAAGAAAGAACAGTGGATCAGAGAAGAGACATGGAAGAGATAGAAGAGAGAAAGTCAGCCAAACAAAGAATCAACAGCACCAGATCTGAACGCCTGAAGGAACAACACAGACAAAGATATGCAAAACTGAACAAAGAGGTAAAGAGGATGACAAGAACCGACAAAAGATATCACATAGAGAAACTGGCAGATGAAGCAGAAAATGCAGCAAGTAAAAATGACCTGAAGACACTGTACAAGATAACAAACAGCTAAACAACGGGTTTAAGAACAGTTGATGTGCCAGTGAAAGACGGTGAACGTAATTCGTCGAGGGAGAGGCAGGAAAACTACAGCGCTGGAGGGAGCATTTTGAGTCAGTTCTGAACAGACCAGATCCCCCTCAGCTTGCAGACATCCAGCCAGCAGCCATAGACCTTGACATCTGCACAGACCCACCAAGCCTGGAAGAAGTGACAGCAGCAGTCAAGACAATGAAGAGCGGCAAAGCACCAGGGGCAGATGGAATAACAGCAGAGATGTTGAAAGCAGACGTGAATGTGACAGCTCCCAAGCTGACTGAAATCTTCAGGCAATTTGGGAATCAGGGCAGGTCCCTGTTGCGTGGAAGACAGGGCTCATCTTCAAGTTACCCAAGAAAGGAGATCTTGGAGACTGCAATAATTGGAGGGGCATAACACTTCTTTCCCTCACCAGCAAGGTCTTCAGCAAGATTGTTTTGTCAAGACTGACGGCAACTCTTGAGAAAGACCTCCGACCACAGCAAGCAGGATTTCGCCCTGGGCGATCCTGCTCCGAACACATCTTCATTCTGCGACAGATTCTGGAGCAGAGCAACGAATGGAACACACCGCTGTACATCAATTTCATCGACCTGGAGAAGGCTTTTGACAGCATCCACCGCGAGTCCTTATGGAAGATCCTGAGGCATTACGGAGTCCCTGCAAAACTTGTTCAGGTCATTGCAATGCTGTACAGCGATTTCAAATCCAGTTGTCTGTGACACGGAGCTCACAGACCCCTTCAACGTCAGTACCGGGTGAAGCAGGGCTGCATTCTGTCGCTGTTCTCTTCATCCTGGCCATGGACTGGATCATGAAGACTTCCACCGACAGCGAGAGGAGAGGGCTCAGATGGACCATGACTATGACAGCAACAACAGCACTGGAAGACTTGGACTTTGCTGATGACATTGCCCTGCTGTCACACCGCCACCAAGACATGCAGGAAAAAACAAAGGCCTTCTCAGAAAACAGCTGAAAACCTTGGCTTGAAGGTCAGCACAAAAAAGACTAACAGTATGAGAGTGAACGCCAGAGTCCAAGACAGCATCAAACTAAATGGAGAAGAGATTGAGGAAGTTGACAGTTTCACCTATCTTGGGTCCAAAATGTCAAACACTGGGGATGCGGAGGTGGAGATTCGAGCCCGACTGGCGAAAGCCAGTCAGGCCTTTGCCTCACTCAGGAGCACATGGAAGGCTAAAAAACATCAGCCAGAAGATCAAGCTGAGAATCTTCAAGTCAAATGTGATCAGCACCCTCCTTTACGGATCAGAATCTTGGAAGATGACCAAAAACCATCAGTAACAAGCTTGACGTCTTCCAAAACAGATGCCTCAGGCGCATACTTAACATCTTTTTGGCCAAACACCCATCACCAACGAAGAACTCCACCGAAGAAGTGAAACCGAGTCCATCACTACGCAGGTCAACGAAGGCGTTGGCGACTGGATTGGACATGTGCTCCGCCAGCAGACAGCAGACCTTTCCAGAGTCGCCCTACGATGGACTCAGACGCCGAAAGAAAACGAGCCGCCCAAAGGAAAACTTGGAGAAGAACAGTGGAAAGGGAGATGAAAGGAAAGGCTGGACATGGGGTCACCTAGAGCGTGTTTCAGCCGATCGACATCGGTGGCGGACTCTGGTTGAGGCCTTATGTGCAACCTGATGCACAAAGAGGAATAGATAGATAGATAGCAGCAAAACAATGCAACTCTCTTCCCTTCCATATCCGCCACTTACCCACCATTGCATTGAATCCTTTAAATGTGCTCTCAAGGCAATCTTCTTCCTTGAACATTATTTCAAACAATAGTCCACACAATGGTAGCCATTAACCTTCCCTACTTGCCTTCCACTACAGAACCACAATAGTTCTTGTTACTCTATTCTTCTTACCGTTTTCTATATTTCTCTTTTATCGGTCATCTGTACTGTTCTTTATCCTTCTGTCCTTTGTATGTTGTCCATGTCTTGTTATCTCGAGCACTAAGAGCTTATGAGTATGATTATGTGTAAGATAAATCATGTGTTTATTGTTATTTTTATTAATTTGATTTATTTTGTTGAGCTGGGTCTTACAAAATCTTTGTGCAAGGTAGCCTGCATGCACAGACTTAAAATAATTACAAGAAATGAATGTCATTCCAAACACTGGTACATATTTTAAAAATATTATTGGTTGAGGGTGAGGCAAAGAGGTGTAAGCTTTGAAACACAGATATAAATTTGTCAAATGTATTTCCTATATTTTAATCTACTTATTATAGAAATTTTATTTTGTGAGAAAATTTGTTCATGAACAAATCTATGTATTAAGCAGGTATATTAGCAGTTTTCTGATATCTTGCAATTTTCTGTGTCAGGGGTCGGCAAAACCAGTGTTGTTATCCGCTATGTTGGGGGTATGTTCAGCAAAGCTGTCAGCCCCACCATCGGGGCATCCTTCTTCACCTACAAGATGTCAGTAACAGTTGTCTCATGGATAGTGTTGAAGTTTATTTCTTAATAAATTTTATAGTCAACTGTTTGTTATAAATTTTTAAGCTTGAGATCAAATCTGTAGCAACAGTGTAAAGTATTTTTGTAGACAGACTTCCTTTCTCATTTAGCAGGAGTTTGTATTGGCTTACACAGCTCTAGCTTTGTTTTCTTTCCATAACTCTTTCTTTCAGAGTTTCAATCTGAGCCACAGAATGAACATTCCATTTTTATTTCAGCTAGGTCTCGTGAGAATGATATCCTTGATTATAGTTTATATTTACTTTTGACATCAGTGCAAGGAAAGAGAAAATGAGTGAGTGGGAACAATTTTTTTTTTATAATTTTTTTAAGGCCCTTTCGCCCCTCCTGGGGCATAGGCCATCGACTACAGTCTTAACTGTTGTCGATGTTTCGGTAGCAAGGATTTGTTTTACGGGGTGGGGGTGCTGGCCCCACGCCCAACCCTCCTCCTTTTTCAGCCGGGCTTGGGACCGTCCTTGGCGGAGGGCGGCCAGCCCTGTAAACAGATGCCACGTGCAGAGAAAGAACAGCATGCCCGAGACGAGAAATGAACTCAGGGCAGCCAACCTTCACTGTATTGGTGACAGGCGCTAACAGCGCTAACCGTTGCGCCACCGGGCCGCGTGGGAACAATTACCTGCATGTTTTACAGACAGTTAACTCCATTTCTGCTTGTTACATTTATTCTAAAATGAACAAACTATCTAAAGTATATTAGTTTATTTAAAATAAAACAAACAACAACGCCCTTAGAATTAAGCTTGATGTTAAAATAATAATACAAAAAAACATGCCAGCACAATTTACTGTCTATGAAGCCTCAAGAGCAGGGTCACATGCCATTAGATTTTTTTCTCATCAAAGTGCACCTGAAGTAAATGAGTGACGGAAAATACAGAGAAAGGTTGACTTGAATTCAAGCCAAGGGGGAAGTCGGGCTAAGAGATAGGACATAGGATGAGTGGACATGTTTTATCATTACTGTTTGCCCATTAAGTACTTGGCAGCATGTAAGAGGAGCTTAGGACTAAGAAAAAAAAAAAAGAGATAATGGGGGAAGGACTGAGTATTTTGCATGCTTGCATGCACATGAGAAAAGGAGAAGAGGAAAGATGTTTACTCTGTGTGTGTAAGAGTGTGTATGAATGAGTTTGAGTGTGAGTGTGTTTGTTTGTTAGAAACAATATCCAAAACCATAGTTGCCTGTAGAAAAACAATGGTTCATTAAAATTTTTTACTGAACAAGTTCATATAAATTCTTCTGTAAGCAGTGTAAAAGTATGAGTATAAATTCTTATGCGACATTAAAAGATTCAAGATACTAAGCAGAACTTTTTTTGAATAAACAGTGATTTCTGTGCATAGGACCTTAGACAGCTATAGAGTGAAGTTACAAGTATGGGACACAGCAGGACAGGAGCGCTTTCGTTCAATGGTGAGTACTGTTTTTGGTCATGGTGGGATTTCTACTCTTTATTGAGCAGACATTATGCCTTGGTTTGGTCACTTATGATAAAGTTAGAAAAATTAAAATTTCTAGGGGAACTACAAGAAAGGTGTAAAATACCACCTGTAAAGTGTATTTTTCTGTAAGTAATGTGTATTTACTATTTCTTACATAATTACTTCTAAGTTGTAAAGTATTTTACCAAACATAAAAAGTCATAATGATGATTGTGATATTTCTGCCTGTAACAGGCACCAATGTATTATCGAAAAGCCAATGCAGCTATGCTTGTCTATGACATCACCTCACTGGAAAGTTTCTATGACATTAAAGACTGGGTCAAAGGTATGTTATTATCTTTCTAATTCTTTTTTTAACATATTTTATTAGTGCTGTGAGTTCATTGATTCATTGCAGAATAGAGAAGTAAATCTATGGTTTCTTGTATCGATGTGCATAGCACAATTTTTATAAATATTCATCAAGATAAAATACAGAATGTAAAATTTGGATATGTGGAAGACATTTAACTTTATTTTGTGGTATAATGCTCAAGTGTAATTACATTTTGTACTTTGGATAGTAATTTTCTGAAATCATATTTTCCAGTTTCATAGAAATTTTTTTTTATTTCAGAACTGAAAAAGAATGTGGATACTCCCATAGGTATGAAAAACAAATACTCAGATTTTCATATGGGCTTTTATTTTAGAATGATAAACTATACAAACCAAACATACCAGAAATAACATTGCTTCTTAAAGCATAAAAAAGTACCCCAGTCACTTTGATTATAGCTGATGAAGGCATATAGATGCATGTTGAATGCTCCAAGTGAGTGTTTAGTTATCTTTTCTTTGGTTATCTTCTTCTGATAGAAGTCATGACATCTCCATGAGTTTGACTTGACTTCTCACTTGTGCCTACTTAGTGTTTAGAACTTATAGCATTCTGTTTGTTGTTGAATTTAAAATCAAAAAGAAAATAATTGTGTGATGGTATTTCAGTGATGTGCCTTCTAGGCAACAAAAGTGACCTTGAGAGTGGTCGAAAAGTTAGCACAGCAGATGCTGCTGAATATGCCAATTCTATCGATGCCTTATTTTTTGAGACATCAGCTTTAAAGAACACAGGTGAGCACATATTATAGAAGGGAGATGCTTATACATGTCCACATTTAGTACAAAAAGGAAGGCAGAAAGGACTGCCAGAAGCAGTTGCTAAAAATTTACCTTTCTCTGATTTCTGTTTACAGGTATAGAAGACGCCTTCTTACAAGTTTCTCGACAGCTAATTAAATTTTATGAAACATATCCTAACTCAGGACTTGGGATCCTCAGTCCTCAGCAAGATGTTACGGACATTTTTTCATCAAGTTCTGAAAATGTGAGGCTGCCTACACGGGAGAACCAGCAGAAAACACCAGAGGCTGAAGGCTGTGGCTGCTGATGTGTAGAAAACTCCAGAAAAGTGGATCATGTTCTTCTACCAACATTTTGTAGGTCAGGTTTGCATCTGGCTTTGAATTAATGGTGTAACCAGCGTGGAACAGAAAATCTTGCAAAAACACCATGGACTATAACACCTACTACTCCCAAACTATTTTTTAAGCCAGACCACAGAAACTGGTGTTTTAATCTGCAAATGTGTGATCGGTGACACTTGTTAATTATGAGAGTTTTGTGTGGAAGAAGTTTATCATGTCTTTTCATGATTTGTCTGCTTAGAATTTTCTTCACATCACGTCATCGCTTTGTCTGCTGCCTTCTGTGATAGCAAAACGTAGCAACCAGGGCTCAAGGGTAATGTAAGGGTGATGTCTCATTTTTTTCCTGTATTTGCCACAGATGCTCATTTGTGACAATTCATAACATGTCAATGCAGGTCATCGAAGGATTGAAAAGGACAATCTTTTGTGTTACACATGAGGCTGATAATGCACCTTCCACTGATTGCTGACAGATGCAAAAATATTCAGAAATTTGCTAAATTATAATTAATTCCAACAGGGGTGACACATTAAGAGAATGCTAGTTAGATTTCCTGAGCAGGAAAAGTCTGGATATCTTGATGTGGTATGACTTCTGCTCAAGTGAAGTTAGAAATAATTTCTACCACTGTGTAAAGAGCATTGAAAGTGGTGTATACATTTGTTCTCTTATCACTCTACAACTGTGCTGAGCTGAGTATAAGACTGAGATTTCAAAACTTGAATGAGTATCTCCCACTCTCACAATCTGCTGTTCTTGATATGCTAGCTATGACGATTTCTGTGCCCAGAAAAAACGTGTATGGATATGCTTACTTTGATAATACTTATGTGCAACTATAGTGGTCACTCCGCATAAAGAACAGCAGTCAGAATTATGCTGTTAATTAACATTGTCCAGTGAGGTAAGTCAGTAAGGGAGAACTGGGACCATGTGGCAGTAATACATATCCCTAGACATCTGTCATAGTTTTGAGGAGTTTTTGTGTGTGGTGATTTTTTGGTTCTATGGTTGCATCTCAAGAATGTAGGTTCTTTTTTTTTTCATAATAACTTTTATGATAAACAGCACTTAAATAGTGCTTGCAAGCTAAGAGATTACTAAAATAGTGCCTATTTTTAAACATTGTACTTTTTAGTTTCTTTTATATTTTCTGACTTTATTTGATTCATGATTCTTAATAAGTTTTAGGATAATATCTAAATATTTACTTTAAGGCTATGTGTATTACTTAACAGTTGCAAAATATTTTAAATCTCTTTTAATGTTTTTCTTTGATATATAATTTTACCAAGGTTATACTGTCTACACACGGGTTAGCAACATAAACTCTTTGCTAAAATATAACCACTGCGAAAAGCAGTGAGCACATATGACAGATAATAATGCCTCAAAAACCAGTGTTGCTTGCAACACATAATAAGTGCCAGCAGCCTGTAGGTATTGGCTTATAAGAACAAGTTTGGATTTAATAACCTGAGCCCAGAACTTTTATCTGTGATTGATATTAAGGACTTGTAGTTATTTTCTAAATTTGTCAGAATGATGCATGCTTTTATGTGTACAAGTCTCTACTTTCTTACTCACATAGTGTTCAAATAGAAATTCAGAATGAGACAATTGTGATATCCTTGAACATTCTTGCGTGTTTGTATGTTTATATATAGATCTCCCATAAAGTCCATTGGACAAGACAAAGAAAGCAGTGCAAACACTTAAATGGTTTGGAACACACTGCCAGAGAAAACTTGGCACATGCAGAAAATATATATGCAGTCTGGATTTTATCGTTCTCCCTCATTTCTTGATGGGTTGCATAATTATCACCACATATCATACCATTGCCTCATCTTGCTTGCTGTACAGTTGATCAAATTTTTAAAATCAGCAATATTCATTCAAAATGCAGCCAGTCAAATATTATTCAGTAAATTTTACAGTGATTCTGTTTCATATGGATTTGATTGTTAGCGAAGTGAGCTCTACATTCTTCTTTCTAAACCTATAACTGGAAATAGCCTTCCTTAATTGTTGGCAAAACATACACAAGATAAGTTTTTTTTTCATGATGCTGGAATGAGTTCTAGTTTTCTGTCATAATAACCACTTATTTTGATATTATGTAAAGTGTATATACTAATTATAGTGATGTTTTAGAGTGAATGAATGGGATTTTTCTTAAACAGGGACACCACTCCTTCATTTCATCCAGCAATTTAAAATGAACTAAAAAATAAGAAAATTTAACAGATGACAGTTTTCATTGCTAAAGCTCCATTTAATTATTATGCATTCACGCAGTTTTTAAAAAAAGTATTTAACTGGTATGGATCCACATTATAAACGATTCACCTTCGCATGGAATGTACTTACAAATCCAGATAAGTTTCCCTCATTCTATCACTCTAAAAAAATGAAATATATGTTACAACATAAGAAAATGCTTTTAGGTAACTTGATGTAGAAATTCCTAGTACCTCTACTTATTTTCTTGTATTTTGTGCCCATCAGGTCTAGTCAATTACAAAAATTTAAAGATATGTTTGTTGTAAATTTATGTAGTTGTAAACTGAATTTCAGTTTTGTTATTATTTTTTAGTGCTTGGAAGTTCTGTTTATTGGTTTATTTTCTTGTATTGCTTATATTTGCAAAGTATGATTTTGTTGTATGCCTGTATGTTATGCAGGTTTTTTTCCCTTGCACCAAGCATTTTAGTCATCTCAAACTTCTTGTCTGCCAGTTGTGTCCTGTCTTTTTTTTCTTCTTTAAATCAGATGGATCAATATATGATACCTTGATCTATATTTGTATGTGCGGGAGTAGTATTGTGGTGCTGGTTAGTTTGTAAATAATGAGGGTTGCGCTGAATATTTCCTGGAAAATGCAATATTTTCTTTTAAGCTTTTTTTTTTTAAAAAATAAAGTTTCTGCAAGCTACTAGGGATCTATTGCCAACAGATGTAAGTAAAATTTTTGAAGCTGAAGCTTGTGTGCATGCCAGGTATCTCATCTGAAAGGGCATGAGTCACAACAAGTTCCCATTTTTAAGGCCAGCAAAAAACAAAAACAAACAGAAACAGGAATAACCAATGTTTTTGTGAACTTATTTTAGTCCTCTTTTTTTTTCTGCAGGCATCTAGCTTTTAAGTTTTACAGACTATGTGAACTGTACAACTGAAAGAAGAAAAGCAGGTTTGCATTTTGAGGTAGATTGGACAGAAAACAGCATTAGTTTCGCTTTTTGCTAATTTGGCAAATGATAAAATCTTTCGTCTTGAGCAGTTGCACTGAGATATTGGTGTAATCCTTAGTCATGTGGCCTTAAAAAAATAATTGGAGAAAGCAATGGAGAACCAATGTAATATATTTGTGCTGTAATATATATTAATAAAAGATAGAGGTGATAAGATATCTTCAAAGACATGGGAGTATGGTAGACACTGTTCATTCTCTATACATGTCAAAGATGTCTTTTAACACAATTGTCCATTTTAAGGAAGAAAAGAAACTTTAGAAATCTGTTGTTGGAGCTGGAAAAATGAAGCATGTTAAGCCAAGTTACTAATTATATGTTATGTAAAATAATTTTAATGTGTTTATAAAACTTAAGCTGACAGTTTTAACAGGTGTTTGTTGATTGCGCTTATTTCAAAATCTTGACCTGGGTTGGAACAAGTTTGAATGTTTTACTGAGTGCAACTTATTTCATGACAGTTTTGATTTGGGGCTGGGAGTTTTTTTTTCCAGAAAAGATTAGGCCGGTATATTTTACAATATTTTTTTCTGTTGTTTTTTGCTTAATATTGACAACTTTTGTCAGAAGTAAAAACGGAGTGGAGTGAAGATGAATAAAAATTTTAAAAATTTGTTGCTGGAGTCTTGTGCTGTGGATTGTTGAGGAGGTACTATTTTGCTGTTTGCTAGCTAAAATACATGCTTACCTTTTTTCTAAACATTGTATTGCATCATAAGCAGAGTAATTCTTTGCAAAAGCTGAACATTTTCTTTACTTTGTTGTGAAAATTAAAAAGCTAAGTAGTTATTAAAAACAAGTACAATCACTACAAGAAAGCCATGTATTTTCATGGCATCTTTTATGTGGAGGGGCTCAGTGAATTTCTACCAGTAAAATGCCTTACAATTCTTTGTATTGATCAGCTTTTTTTTTTTGTAATCCTATTTTAGTTCCTTATATTAAATTTATGCTGTGTCCATTCTCATTCCAGACATCTCTCAAAGCTGTCAGCTTGGTCAAGCATGCTGATGGAGACGTAATTATACAAATAGGGAGCTAATAGCAAAATAGAGATAGCATGACTTTGATGTCAATGCATATGCTATCAAGTTCTAGCTGTGAAAGTGGCTTTGCTTTCTTTAATATAACCTTTTATACAATATATACTGACACAGAAATGATTATTGCACAAATGTAATTTTTGAATAAAGATGACCAACCAATAAATGCAGTGGAGTATCACCACTTTCATCTCATCTGTCAAATTCATCATTACTGCAGACAACCCTTGATAGACAAGTTACAGCTGTCTATGAGCTATGTAAGATCAGTTTCATCCACAACCTTCTCTCTATATGCACTGCCAATATTCTTTGTCTCCTGTGTTTATTCTATCTTGGCTTGATTACTTTAACTTCTTGCTTGGCTTGCAGGCTGCCCTGCATATCTTATTCACAAACTCCAGAAAGTACAGAACTCTGCTGCACAGTCACACCCCGCCCCCTTTAATGAACAGAGAATATTTAGAGGAGAAATTGTTACTTTTTAATTAGTTCTACCATCAGCTCAAGGGTAAGTTAACTGTTCAATACTAAACCTGAGTGACAGCAGCATACAGGGAAAACAAACGGCAGTGTTAAGCACACTCACGTGTGCATACACACACATTCCCTTCCCAAACAGAACAATGAAGAAATATTAACTAAAACTTGCTTTAATAGCCACTGTAAAGTGTGTGAAGATAAATTCTGATCAGTAAAACCAAGATGTGCAGGATAAAATATATTCTTTGACTTTTGACAATAAACAGATTCACAGGATACAAATGTTTCTGGAACAACAACAGAAACTGTTCTGACCTGAGAAATAGCAGCTGGTTAGCCATGTGGTTTTGTTTTTTTAAAGCATGGCAACCCAGTCTCAATTTTATTTTATAAAAACAAACTAGAATGAACAGCACATAAGAAACATAATTGAATGTGAACACGGAAAGGTACGGTCTTACCTGAGCCGATTAAAAAAAAAGTTGGGAGTGAAACTAAAGACCTACCCATTAAACTTTTACATTTTAAAGCTGTTTAAAGCAATTTTTATGTGATTAAAAGTGTACTAAATGGATTGGATCTTTGCTTTTTAAAAATAAGCAGTTCAGTTTATCTGAGTTTAATGCCATGCAGTTTTCTATTTGACACAGAAATTTCAGTTGTTTTAGCATGTATAGTAAATATTAAAAATTTATTAAATATACAATGCTCTTCTTCTTCCTATTCACCCCCCGTGGGGCATAGGGCTGCAACTACACCATGTCGTTGGATCAGGTTCTGGATGTCCCTCTCCAGTTGGGACCATGTCATGCCTCTGCATCGCTGTGGACCGATCTCCATGTCTGTCTGGGTCTCCCAACCCTGCGCCTGCCCTGTGGGTTCCAGCCTAAAGCCTATCTCGTTAAAATTGTCTGCCGGCTTTCACAAAGTGTGACCGATCCAGCCCCACTTACAGACAATGCTCTATGGTCATAAAATTTTATAATGCTGATGCATGCTGAACCAATAATCATGGAGAGTAACACTATGAAGATTTAAAAAAATTGCTGATTAAGTCAGCATGATGTCAACTCCGTTGACAATGATGAATTTCTAAGGTGAATTCCATTTTGAACTTTCTTGTATGTGAGGCTGCCAGAGAAGGAATGGCAACAAGCTACCAATGAGCATAAAGAAAAAGATTTTGCACATGGGATACCTCTAAACAGCATAAATCTATCATTAAAGCAAATATAAAGTATTTTACATACTTCATTGATGTTTTAAACTTTACAGCCATGAAAAAAATGTGTATTAAGCATACATTTCCTGCACAAAACGCTTTTATAAGGCATGTTCATTAGTTAAAACCAAAAACATGTGGAGACTGTAAACAAAATGGAATGCCACATTGCTGTAAGCTGTTACTCTTGAAATGATGATTTCAATTTTTCAACCTGACAAGATCATGAAGGTGCACTCTATTAAAAAAAACAAGAAATCGAGCACAACTCAAGATTGAAGGAAAAAAAAAATGTTAATAGAAATTATGGCAGGAAGCAAATTAGGATGAGTGGAGCACAACCCTTCTCCCATTTCAGCATGGAACAGAAACACATCTATGACATGTACACACAAAACACGGTCTTTTCAAGCAAATCAGAATCAAATGATGAAATGACTGCATCATGCTTTGCTCAGACTGGCACAAAATACACATTCGAAATTATTTCAGTCTGCATTAATTTGATCAACTTTCTGTTACAATATTTTCCACTCAATTTGATGTATTTTATAAAGGTCACTATTATCTAAGAAAGCTAAGTCCTTTCCTAAGATATATTTTCAAAATTAAATTTGTCTAAAATTACTCACGCACATTTGTAATTTTTTCAATTATCTTTCATAAATAAATAAAAATTTCAGTATTTTTTGCTTCATGTACACCAGACTAACAGAACACCCCGCACACTCCCAGACAAAAAAGAAAAAAACCCAAACTCAATAAATAATGTGAACGTGTTTTTTTCATGACTAGAAAGCTCCATGAAAAAGGTATCTTATTTCTGTGAGTGGACTAAGAAAAAAGTTATTTGTTTTCTACATTGTCATGATGTACATGTTTGTAGGTAGACTTATGGCTCGGTGACAAAAACCTGGTGTAAACTGCAAAGTTCGTCAAAATGTTTGAAGTAATGTTTACTGCACAACACCAAAGTAATCAATACTAAGATTTATTGAAAAAATTTACTTTTTACAAACTCCGACAACTAATTATCCCTTCCCAGATTTATACTGTTCTTTTAACTTAAGCAGGTTGTCCTTGAACCAAATGCATTCCTTCCTCTCAATGAGTGTGAGAGTGTGTTGGGGTAAGATTTCTGTTGTGATATGTTAGGAGAATAGTCTCAGAAATACTTAGCAAAAGTTAAATTACACATATTTATATGTACTAACAGCATACTAAAGCCTCCTTCAAACAGAGTTATATGCAGTATGAATGACAATGCCATATTTTTAAATGTTTGCATATTTACAAATATAAGCAGAAAACAAATCTAACATAAATAAATAATGTGCCAATCTGAATTTGTCAAAACTTAGTTCCAAGAATTTTTTTTAGAAATGCAAGATGCTCATCTTTGACATGACTGACATGCACTCCATGAAAAACAAGAAGTGATGCATGGGGGGAAAAAAACACGCCAGTATGCACAAACATTTGCCACCCACTTTGCAGCCAGTCCACTACGATTTTCAGAAAAAAAAATCAAAACAAAAAAACCTGGAAGAAGTTAAATAACCATGCCCGCCAAAATGTCTGCCATTGAATCACAGTAAAATCGGGTAACATCATTTGGAGCATTTTGCCACCTACGCACATAGCATTCCAAGACTTCCATCAGGACACAGCGAATGTTTGCTTTTGTTCTGAAAAATAAAAGACCAACATCTAAATTAATAGGTAAATGTACAAAAACTATTGTTAATTTAATGAACATCAGCAAGTAAATCTCAAGATGAAGAAGAAAGAAGAAGATATGATTATAAGGGACAATGTGTTGACATACTTTTCTTGAATAATCTTAGAACGGATATTATCCATCAGGGCTTGCATCTGGTCTTCACCACTGTCTTGAAGTTCTCGCCCAATACTTTGTAACTGCCAACAAAGATTAACTTGACATAAGACACAAAACTCTACAAAACCATCAAAGAGGACAAGTTTATGTCATGCACTAATGTTTTGGCCTTTACAATGTAGTTAACTGAAAGCAGAACATTTGAAAAAAAAAAAAAGCCAAGTGCTATGGTGGGCTTTATCATTTTCTATTGACAATTTTCATTTTCCACATGATTTCAACAATATATTAAAAAATTAACTGCTCTTTATTTTAAGATGAAATTTCTCAGCATATTATTTCTGCATCATTTGTTGATAATGGCAAGAAGAAATTCTAACATTCTCATGATGTAATTTCAGAATCAGATGTCTAGTCACTAAAGTCGCTGTCATATATGCTCTAACATGAGCTATATAAAGATCACTCTGGAAAAAATACCACTACATAATTGCTGTACTTGGTACAAACTTAAGAAGTTACTGATTTTTATTTTCAAAAATAAAAAAAATAAAACCCAAGCACCTTTAAAATAAAGAACAATTTTAATACGGATCAAATTTGTTTCGTTTCAACTATATCAGTTTCCTCTTAAGCCATCAACTGACCATCCTACCAAATATTGTTTTACACTTGACATCAAAGTCCTGCATAGTCATATGTAGACCTCGTTTCTTTACCAACCTGATTCTTTCAGGGAACACAAATCACTACCCCTGTGCATTGTAACAGTTTATAAGGATGATGTACCTAAGCAGTACTTCCTTAAGTTTTACGCAGGCTGATAAACTAGTCAGAAAAAAATGGCATACTTTCTCTGTGCCACAGACAAAAAATAAGAAAATGATAAGAGATATGTACTGACCTGAAGTGATAAACATTCACATTCATCTGCATCCATCTCATCTTGACTTAAAATGAGATCAAAACAATCATAGATAGGTTGAACTAAAGGCTGCATAACTTCTCCATTAGCCAATCGCATTGTGGTGAGTAGCTGGGACAGGAACGATACCAGAGCCATAAACTGACTGCTAGATTCTCTCCTGAGAGCTTCCCTACCTGTTAAGCAATCATGCAGTGACTGATTAATACATCTATATTTTAAATTTTTTAATTTTTTTGTTAAATCTATCAAATTTGTTGATCATAGTCATGCTACAATTAGTTTTTTTTAATATATAATAAATTACTGAAAAAGGCAAAGCTCTGTATGTGCATGTTTTTGTTTTGTACATATACATGTAAAAAAAGGAAAAAAAAAATTCCATTCATACAAGATGACTGAAGATCTTAAGATTTTTAATTACCTCTATAGTCAGTTTGCACCAGGGAAAGAATGCAGTTTCGGAATCTCATTCCCTCTCGTTCTATGTTAGCCAGTCTATCACAAATGATAGCCCCAACTTTAGCAAACTCTCTATTTTTTTGACACTGAATGTAGATGAATTTTGCAATAGTATGCAGGTCCTCCGATGATGCTGCTGCATTTGAAAGTCTCTCAATATGCTGAAGATCATCATCACTAATGTCGTACAAGATCTGGGATATAAGAGTCTCCAGTTCTGCCAGGGCTGCTGTTGAACGCATGTCTTTGGGATGTGGTGCTGGTGGTGATACTTCAGCTACAGAAACCTAGTTGACCAAAAGATGATGAAAAGCTATAGGCAGCACTCAGCTAATGAAACAATATTTATTTACAATAGCAAGAAGAATTTAAAAAAAAATAATTTTGTGTATTTTCAGCTTATTCCTCCTCTAAGGAGAGAGGGAAAAGGAGAGAAAGATTTGTCAAGCTTTCATCCTTATCAGGTCTGAGAGATGGAAGCATTAACAGGCTAGACAGGGTAACGATATAGATTTAAAAAAGTGCACCAATCAGTTCGGATCGCTGAGTAAATCGAATTATTTTCTCAATCCTAGTTTTGCATGTGTAATGTCGAGTGATGATTTCGTCTGAATAACAAAAAGCCTCAGATCTTAGTAGACTGAATGTTCAATTGTTTTCCGTTATAAAAACATAATTTCGTGTTACCCAACACTAAGCACTAAGGTAAGTTAACCTATTTATAACATCATATACCTTCTTGTCTTCATCTTCGGTCATACCGGGTGATATCGCTTTACTTAGTAGCAGACCTCTACCACGACCACGGCCTCTTCCCGCCATGATGATTGACAAGGCTAAGTCCACAGTTTCTTGAGAAAGTTTCGTATTCGGTACCAAAGAAAATATAGAGAGATAGAAACTCTGATTAATGTCAGTAGATTATTTGTAACATATCAGCGTTCAATAATTTGAAGTTATGCTGACTTAAGTTGGTCTTTAGCTGCTGAGTTCGAGACGAGGAGGCCATTGGCATCAGACGAAGGCTGCAAAGCTCTGTGAGTTTTCTAACAAATGACGTTGAACTGTATTTGTAAAATTTTATTCTCTTAATTTTAATTGTTGCCTTCAGTATTCCGGTAATGTTTTTAATACTCTATAGTTTATTATTGCTTTGATACGATTATGGTAATATTGATTATTTCCATTATAGTCCTGTATGCTTTTACATGTTGTTATGGAGACGTGAGCCATTTCAGGAAATGTACGCGTGTCATGTAAACAACAAATTGAACAGTTTTATAACTTCTCAATATCATCTATAGTCCTGTGTGATACGCAGATTACTAGGGAAGTGTACAGCGAGACTTTAGCCTTTTACTTGAAAAAAAAAATCATAGCTTTTGTGTGAGGAACTATAACAAGAACAGTATTTATCACGAACTAATATCGATGGACTGCTGGCAAACGTTTTTTTTTTCAGTTAACTACTAAAACGAGATATGAGACAAGAAAGCTTCCGGTTTATTCACATTTCAGATTAACTACATGTACTAAAAGGAGGCATGAGGCAAGAAAGCTTCCGGTTTATTCACATTGGGTTTTTTTACGGCTCGCCGAGACTAACAGCAGAGAACTTCGCAAGAGGCTAAGTGTTGGTCTTAGCAGACAGACAGCAATCCTCCAATACACGTCCTAATGGTTATACCCAGCCTGCAAGAACTCATGGGACCCCTATTGCGGGAAGAGAGAATCACTGGAAGAAGTGGATGACCGGCAGAAACGACGGGCATAAATTAAAGGACTGAAAGCAGTGTACGGCGCAAGAAAAAGGCAGAAGGAGACACCAAAGTCGACGTAGATCCAGGAAAGAAAGACACAGGTCCACAGATATCATATAGAATATAGATCGAAGTCTGTGGGCAGGCCCCCGTTAGCCGAAGGGACATATATCGCTCTCTTCTCTAGGATTACCTGCTTGCATACATGTCTCAGTTCATTCGTGACCTTGTTCCGATCTTTGCACAAGAAACTTTACCTGGATGTATGAGATGACCACGGAGCAAAGCAATCCGAAACATTAATATAATTCATTAGGCCTTTAATTATTTTGATGTTAAAATTAATAAATACAGTCAACATGTATCCCTTCTACTGTAAAACTGTCTGGTTGTGAGATCATTTTTGTCGATTTTCATTTCCGTAAGATTCAAGCTCCGTATGACATCGCTGTAGCTATGGCACGCAGAGTAAACGACCTATCGACAGTGTTGTCCATAGGAATGGGAATCCCATGGGAATCCCATGGGAAACGTCCCATGGGATGGGATGGGACAGCACACATTTGTATTTCCCATGGTAGTCGATACTTGATATTGCAAAATAAATTTACTCTTATTTCATTCATCAAGGATTTAAATCTTTCCTCTGAATCATCTATTGTATGTGAAGTAGCAGGAATTATAGAACAAAAGCCGAAAAGTGGTTTTCAGTGTTGTCCATAGGATTGTTATTACCATGGGAATTCCATGGGAAACGTCCCGTGGGATGGGAATGGATGGGACAGGCATAAATTGCCATGGGATGGGCTGGGCTGAGATAGAAAAATATGTCCCATGGACAACCCTGCCTATCGAGTATTGCGAGAACTGCAGAAAGACATGAATGGCCGCCGATACATAATCAGTATAGATGAGCTTAATCTCTTGTCGTGTCTCTAAGTTCGGCCTGTGACAAAGAGGTCGTGCAGCTGGAGAAAGGGGACACCAGGGGGAGGAGGAGCGAATGCCAAAAGTCTTAGTTGGACAAAACATTTTAACACAAAACTCGCCAGACACGAGACTTTGTAGTAATGTCAACAACGACACTGAGGTCGACGTTTATCAGGCTACAAAAAATAACCTTGTTTCGAGGATGATAGTATCTAGTCAGAACTATTGAACCGATTTGTGGTATCTGAGGAGTTAAGACCGGACGAAGATAATGTTGTGCTGTTACTGTTTGATTCGCACAAAGCCCGAAGAATGTGGTCAGTGTAACCGACAGGGACTGCAAACTTACTAATCACGCGTAAGTGACAAAGCCACTTCATTTTCAAATGTAGTCAACATTTTTAAGTTCTAAATGACTTTTTAGGCGAAACATTTTTCTTTGCGTATAGAAAAAAAAATGCAGAAATGAATCGAAGTTCTGACGCAGATAGGGGACTTTGTTCCTTCTGCTTGGAAAAAAAACCTTTAAAATTGATATTCAGTCTCTTTTGATAGAGTATAATAATTTTGTTTTTTATATTTGCTGCTTTTAGAAAATTCATTTGTTACTCTCATATAAGTAGTTGCTTTTTCGTTAAATTACGATTCTACAGATGCAAAATTTGCAAGATTTCATGAGGCCAAGTAGATTTCACGGATCAAGTAGATTGAGGACAAGATTGAAAATCGGACTTGAACTCACTCTTAAGTATATAAATAATTTTTTTAAAAACATTTCAGTAACAAGATTACACGTTAAAGTTTCAGTGATAACAAACAATTACCTTGGAGCAAAATGATGAATAAATATGTTCTAATAGTACTCCCTGGATCAGTGGACACGATTTTATGGAGGTACGGGTGATCTTAAAAACATCGGAGGACTGATCAGATCAGGAAATACATTTTCCTAACGACTATAGAAACGAAAGTACAAACGGAACAGAAAGTCGACTTTGCAGACGAAACGAAAGTACATTTTGCAATGGATAAGAAAGTAGCTTTCCCAGCTAAAACTAGGTTAAAACATTTGATGACTCAGTATTGTCAGTGCTGCCTTAAAGGGGAAAATGTTCTCAGAATCATCAAGTCTAAAATTCGTAGTGTCGCGCAAAGATGAAAAATAGTTTGGGATCATCTGAGCTAGTGAGAAGAACATAGGAGGAATCATCAGTCAGGGTAACTGCACTTGCATCACCTATGTAAGCATACACAGGTTTAGTAGTTTTCCATGAAAGCTGTATATGTTGCATCACCATAGGCATAGAGGGTAAAAAAAATTTGTTTACTGTGGTATAAAAAAGAGCATAATAAATAAAGGAGGAATTTTTGAATGTACTTTACAGTGCAGCAGGTATTTGTCACAGTTACCGACTAAGAAGTGATTGACATTATGACAAGATGTTGACAGGGTCTTTTTGTGGGGGAGGGGAGGGAATGAACAGGACTTTAAATACATCAAAGTAGGCGGAGTATGGGGTGATTTGAACAAGAAGCTAACAGTACTGTACCCCATGATCTTTGTGTGCTTTATTACATAATGCTTAGGGCTAAAAGACAGTCATGTTGGCATCTAATGCGGTGTCAGAATTGTTTCTTGTCCAGAACTGTCTTCAGTATTGGCGTGCACATCTTATCTGAATATAGCTGTTCATTTGCATTATTTTGGCAATTTCTTATAGACTTCAATGTTGTTATTATTATGAAACAGTGTGTAGTGTTTATCATTGTAAATTGTCAACAGCAGCAAACAGTACAAGTCACATGCTTTTGCATGTAATACTTAAGTCAGTGGGAAAAAACCGAAAAAAATTGTGGTAGTAGTTTGCATGCCTTTGTGAACTCACCGTGTGCCTGCAGCACCTGTACAGATCTGCACACCTGTATCAGATATTGATCACAGGTGAACTATCGCTTGTCACTGGATTGCTCTAGTTTCTTACGATTCGCCGAATAGCGAATAAAGGCATTCAAGTGACAATCAAAAGGAAAGTAGTCACAATTATTCCGTTTAACACACTGTAGAATGGACGAGAATAGCCACGTATAATAAAATGTGGAGGGAAATATTGAGCGTGCCAGCGACTGGTACCATTTTAGATTACTTCGCGGAATTTTTTTTTTTTTTTTTTTTTTGGGGGGGGGCAACAGAAGCATCTGTGAGGGAATCTAGTCATGTGGAACAGCAAAGCTAGGTTTATGGATTGCTTGTACATGTTACCGGTGGCACTGGGCTATGTCAACAAAAGCTTTAAAGAGGTTTCTTTCTTACGACACCACGTATCTCCAACAGAATGTCAGCGTTTAACGACCCCTCTAAACTGTCCCGTCATACCTTTCTCCCTTCCCAAAAGCCCCATCATATTTCTGAGCTGGGTTTTACCTGCAGGGCAGGGCTTGTGTGGGCTGGGTTGGAGACCTCCACTGCACTAGCACGAAAACAGGTAAAGAGGATTGTGAAATCATTAAATGATCTAACACGGCTTTTCATGAAAGTGACAATGAAATTTTATATATGTATAGGTGTGTATAACAAATTGTGTCCATATTATATGCAGTACTGTTCTTTATATTAATATGTTCATTTATGTTCGGTTTATTCTTTTGTAGAGTTTGTAGGTGTGTCGCAAATGCTGGCAAGAGATACTTTTTCATGCTTTTGGGTGTTATGATTCTAAGCTTTTAATGGAGTGTTTAAACAGAAAAAAACAAACACACACAGACGCATATGTAACACACGTATGTATATATATACTGTGCCTGTCTATATCGAGTTCTTTTCATTTCAGGACTAACGCACAAAGGCATTATAGTACACAAACATGGAAGCCTCGTCTTCAGCGGCTGAGAAACATAATATATACTGCACAGTGTGCACAGAGGTCTTCAGGTCACCGAGATTTCTCCCTTGTCATCATTCTTTCTGTCTGTCTTGTCTGGAGAAGCTGGCAAATAAACATGGAAACGTTATCACTTGTCCCAACTGTAGAAAACCTGCTAATCTACCTCCTGGTGGAGTGAAAAATCTACAACGCAACTTTTACCTCTCGGAGGAGGAGTTGGAGTTTGCGCGCAGTGCCGGAAGTGACGCAATGTGTCCTGTCCACCCCGAACTGGGCGTTACCTTACACTGTAGCCAGTGCGACCTAAACCTCTGCAGCATGTGCAAAACAGCGTACCATGAAGGGCACGTTGTGGAAGAGCTTTCCCAGCTGGCCACTCGCAGTAAGGAAGCCATAGGGAGAGAGCTTCGGCGTCTGGAGGACTACATCAGAAGCCTGACAGAGAAGACACAAATGTTTCAAGGCAACGAGAAGAGGGCCCGACAGGCGAGAGCTAAAGTACACGAGCAGGTACGAATATATCCCAACATTTTACTCAACAGCAACTTTTGAGATAACACCATTTTCTCTGAGTTGCTTGTGCATTATTTAATGTTGTATATATATATATGTCTCGATATATTTTTCTCGAAAAATTCTTGTCTTTCTTCTCTGTATGCCTTCCTATCCACAAAAGTAAATTCTAAGCTGAGCAATCTTTTGATTTAAGTTATAGATCGACGTAATTGATCTTTTAGCATTTTCAAGTAAAATAGCATTAGAATTTACTCTAGGCTCGCGACAGATATAAAAAAAAAGACTCCATCATTTGCTTTACAGTTGAGCTGTCAACTGTACCTACAGTTGAAAAGACGTCTATAGACAAGAGAACTAAGTGTAAGAATAAGAGTTTGTTTATTGTCTAAATGACACTGCACTGCATATGACCTGATGATGAAAAAGACAAAAAAGAAAGAATAATCAGGCCTATCCTAGACACATGCACTACCCCTCTTCTTTGCTTGCTCTTTTCTACATTCCCTTTCTACCACAGACACAGCCTCAGACTGCAAAAGAATATATTCAACTAGTACTGGTCCTGACAAGAGCTACTGTGGAATTCAGAAAGGCTATCTCTTCAGAAAATAAGCTATATTCAGCGAAATAAGCAAAGAATTTTATATATGACACTCCAGAATAAGCGGGGTATCCTTGAATGTGGCAGCCAGCCATTAATTAATCTTTGTCTTTGATCGTTTCCTGTCTGATTACAGTGTTACAACATTTCAGTGTTTTCAAGAATTTTCTCATTAAGTAATAATAAAAATGTACAGACAAATCTGAGAGCGGAGCTAATTTTATTTCGTTCGTTTCCATCAGATCGAAGCCCGCCACGAGGAGGTAGTGACCATGGCAGGTAAACATCGCGACCAGGCGCTGAAAGAACTGCAGGAAATGTCTGACGGTCTGGAGAAAGATTTAGGTACCGTTACCAAGCGAGTACAAGAAGAGCTGAACTCTCTGCAACAGCTCCAAGCCCGCGCTCAACGGGCGCTGAGTTCTTCGGCCTGTAACACGGAGGTCCTGCAGGTGGAGAGAGAGATGACACGGGGTGGACGCATCAAGCGGGTGAGAGACCTTGAAGCTGGGCTGCCTGACACGAGTTACTGCCCTGTACTCAGCAGCAATGTCAATGACCCTCAGGAAAACATCAAGAGATTCATCGGGTCACCAGTCAGACAGAAGGTCGTCAACGTTAGCCGCATCGGTCGGTGTGGTGATGGAGAATGTCACGAAGTGCACGCTGTGCGGGAGAAGGAGAACGGCATAGTCGAGGTGTTTTATGGGGTAAGTGGAGACGACTTCTCCAAGGAGAAGGGAGTTTGGTTTTTGCCCAACGGCTCTAAAGGTCAGGAAACTGAATACAAAAGGCGTGTATCATGTGTTGGACATAAGAGTCACATATACAGATGGACAGACTCATCGGCAAGAACGTTTGGGTCCAAGGGTGACCGGATGTTTAGAATATACCAGTTTCCAGCTGGTCACTGTGTTATACAGTCTATGGAGCTGAGACAGGAAAGAGGAACGGAGAAGTGCTGCGCTAGGGAAACTTTGATGCGCCCGAAAGTACGTAGGATACACAACTTTGATTCAAGTGAGTCTGGGCTATTTTTCGCTGTGGTGGATGAAGATGCAGCATGTGGTGGTCATTCGTCAGTGAGAGAGGAGGAAATGGACATCGGGGGGTCCCGTATTGTAAGTCTTTATTCCAAGGGAAGTAACGACTCCATAGCGACCTACATGTCACCGAAACAACCCTTCTTCCCAAGTGATGTTTGCTTTTACGACAACGAGTTCCTGCTGATCGCTGACCAGGTCAACAACTGCGTGCATGTGGCCAAAGCAACTGCCACTAATCTGACATTTGTTGATTATCTCGCTGATACTGGTGCCATTGTTAGGCCGACAGCTTTGAACCTTGACCGCAACAGATATTTGCTTATTGGATGTGGTGATGGCTCTGTCTTAAGATGTCTTGTCAAAGTCTTTGACATGTAGTAAGGTGAGACAACCTCAGGGTCTGACCCGAAATTAAAGAAGGTCTTCTTGGACATATTTTGTCAGTCATCCCATGTACGACATGTACAAGAGCTTGTTTGACACGAGCTGCAGATGAGTTTTTGCGTAACATGTACAATGCTACATGAAAATACTTGGGCAGCTCTAATTTAAAAATAGCTACTTTTTGTGGTAGGTAGGCCAATTATATCACTTTTATTCTTTTGAAGGATGTTTGAAGCGGCATTGCAGTTAGGCGAAGAACATAACTTGGAATTTTTTCAGCTGGGATAATGCAGTGCAATATTGTATTTATTATCTAAAAGAAACATTGACATTAGAACTTAATTTATGTTGACATTTTGTAATTATTTGGATCTTACAGAAGTGCAGTTACTAATAGTTTCTATTTTCAAAGGAACGTTCTTGATATGTGACAAGTGGTATGTATATGAACGAATTAATTTTTTTAGTTACTTAACTATTTATTTATAAAGGCTTTCAAGAATGATATTGTAATGAATGGGTTAAATATTGTACGCGAGTGCCCCAGATCAATAACCCCCTGAATTCTAAAGATACAGGATTACAAAACATGCACAAAAGAGGTTAGAAGTAATCTCAAATTAACTCAACAAAACTCAGAATTTAGGGGAGAACGTCATCCCTTTACATTTTCAATGCACATGTAATGAAGAAGGTAGGATAACTGTCCGTCATACATCATGTTCATAGGTCATTGTGGCATAATTTTCATGAACATTTGTGATTTCATATAAACATTCGCTACCTCATGGTTTTCTGTTGTTTCTGTGCATGATGATGTGTGTGTCTTTGTTTCGGCACAGTGGCCAACTTCTGCACACAGTTTCACACGTGTTGCATACTCGAGTATGCCACTAGTAATGTTAATTAACTGCAGAAAATTAAATCTTTAATGTATAAGTGGGATATCTTGCCGGTCGTCACCTTCGTGAAGTTCTCGTAACACAAAGGGAACAAATATAATAAATAATAACTAGCTAGAAGAGGAAAGGTAGTGCAAGCGATCTTTAAGATGCCCCTTAGCTTCTTTCTCAATTTCCACGTTTATCGAATTAACAAAAAGCGCGCACGCACACACACACACACACAGAGGATTCTACAGGTAGCAAGTGACCATAATGTCACGATTAGAACAATATGGTCAGTCTTAGTCAGGGGTGGGCAATTAATTTTCCCAAAGGGCCGCATGAGAAATTGGGATGGTTTTAGAGGGCCGGACTAATATAGTTAACTCATTTTTACCCAATACTGTATATATAGTATATATACTGGCGGGCGGGCCAGCGGGCGGGCCGGTCAGAGACAGGAGGCGGGCCGGATCCGGCCCGCGGGCCGGCCTTTGCCCAGGTCTGGTCTTAGTGATAGAGCCCTCTCCCACCTATAGCGGCGTGACTCTTAGCAAGGATAAATGAAATAAACAAATCTGAGAGATAATATTTTCTGTGTCGAGTGCTACAACGTGAGACTGGGATAATCCTCTTGAGACAGCTTGTGGGAAGTCTCAGATCAGAGAGAATAAAGAAGATATGAACTCTTCATTTTTATTCACACAATGCAGAAAAATACAAGTAGTATATAAACATATAAAAACAGAGATAAAGGTCAGCAAGAAACAAATTCAAAATAGTTGTTATTCTAATTTGACATACATGGCGCTCTATGAACATCAGGAAGTCCTTAAAAAAACTGTCATCAAATTTCCACTCGTATACATATCTCTTGTTCTGTCAAAGTGATAAACCGAAATTTGCGAGGCACAGAGGAGCTGGTGATACGTAGACAGCATTAATGATATTACGATAATAAACAATGGTAAAAAAAAAAAATTCAGTGTTTCAAGCGTTTTTGTAATTTTCAACTGAAACCAACTTTAGCTACAAAGCTCTCCGTCAGATTCAAGCCCGGTATGACGTCCCTGTGGCCACGGTGTCCCTCCACTTGCCGTGTCTCCTTGGGAAGGGAAGCAGTGGTTGGCGACAGTTAATTATATTGTCTTCCCCTTTTCTCGTCCAAAAATAAAAAAAACCTATTACTCATTCAACAGTGTGGTTCACTCACCCGAGCTGTGCTAGCTATTTTACATATGTCACCCTTCTGTGACAGCCATAACATCAGGTTTATTATGAAGCACAATCCATATGTCTCTCGTGCTACCGACTTTGCTAATGTAAGGATGTAAAACGTGGACTCCGCTTGCGGATGCAGAAAGTAGTATACAGGCATTCAAGAACATGTGCTTCAGAAGGCTTCTCCAAATCTTGTACAGGGAACCGAATACCGAAGACTTTGTACGAATCATGGTCATCTCGCTCATAGGACATCAGGAGCCACTACAGGTGACAGTCAAGCGACATATGCTGGTCGGGTTTAGTCATGTGACCCGAGACGACACTGTCCTTCTAGATTCCTTGGCAGGAGGTCGATGCCGTGGTGTCCATAGAAAGAACTTGCTGACCAACGTGAATGAGTGGACTGGTCGTCCTGTACAGGACAGGCCTGAGTGGTGGTCTTGTCAGCTACTGCGTCTATCCATGTTCCCTCCCACAACGACCGGCACCAATCGAAGAGCGAACGAATGAATGAAAGTGTATAAACGGATAGATTATGCAAAACAGTAACAAAAAATTATTAACAACGCAATTTTCAAACTTTTTCACTTAACTTGATTTACATGGACATGATATTTATTATAAAATGTTACAGAAATAAATAAGGAAACCATTGCGTAAATATTATACAATACACTGGTTATAAAATAAATTTTCAATCTTTTTTCTTAAATGAAATTATATTAAACAAAATTACATGAATTGGAGATATAATGATAAGCTTTCATGCTAACTAAATTAATTTGAAGTGGCTGACTCCGCTGAAAACAAACATCGCTGTTCAGAACGACAACTGTCATTTCGACTGACCCCCCTCCCCTCATTCCGCCCAATATCCGACCAAAGATCTTCAGCCTGATGAAGTTGGACAAGGACAGAAGATAAGTAATCAACCTATAAAACCTTGGTTGTCATTTCTACCTGTTCCCGTCACTGTCCACATGATCTGGGACTTGGTTTGTTTTTTGTGTGTGATTACTGGAAGGTGAGATGGAAAGCCCCTGTGGGACCCCGGGGTATGCTTGCCTAGCAAGCATTGTAAGAATAGGGTCCCTGCCATCCAGCCAGGCATGTCGTAAGAGGCGACTAAGGTGGACACCTCACCTAGAGGTAAATTAGGTTGTGGTAGGGCTAACAACCCCACCATGTAAAAAAAAGTATGTTACAGAAACTAAAACCAGAGAACTCGTCACAGATGGCGGAGGTAATGAAGCACACCAGGTGACTGGACTAATGACGGACGACAGCCAAACCCGAAAGGGAGCTGGCGCCCCGACAGTGGATTTACTGAAGCCGAGGCAAAAGTTGAGGGTGGGTGCTGGAACGTCCAGACCTTGTACCAGACTGGCAGGATGCTCCAACTAGTCAAGGAGTTTGACAACTACAACTTGGACATCCTGGGAGTCAGTGAGGTCAGATGGACCGGCACGGGAAAGAGGAGACTAGCGTCAGGACATACCATCTTGTTCTCAGGAAGATCAGACGCTCAGCACTCTGAAGGAGTAGCTCTACTCCTCAACAAGAAAACGGAAAAGGCACTGCTGGAATGGAAGCCTTATGGACCTAGGCTTTTGAGAGCAAGATTCCATTCAAAGTACACCAAGCTGACAGTGCTAGCTTGCTATGCACCAACAAATGACTCTGAGGCAGAAGACAAGGATGCTTTTTACGATCAGCTCCAAGCAGCCTCAGAGAGCGTTCCAGCCCATGACATGTTGCTCATCATCGGCGATCTCAATGCCAAGGTGGGAAGTGACAACACCTGCAGGGAGCATGTCATGGGCAAACATGGAATCGGAACCATCAATGACAACGGAGGGAGACTGGCAGACTTTTGTGAAGAAAACAACCTACTGATTGGTGGCACACTCTTCCCACACAAAGACATCCACAAGGCAACATGGACATCACCAGATGGGATCACAAAGAACCAGATAGACCATGTCATCATCAACCGAAAATGGAGGAGCTCACTTCAAGATGTTAGAGCCTACAGAGGAGCAGACGTTGCCAGTGACCACACTCTTGTGATAGCCACAGTTTCCCTGAAGCTACGTCGATCACGAGGAAAACAGGCACGTAAGCAGAGAGTGGACTCCGGCAAACTAAAAAATCCAGTCATCGAAAGGGCCTTTGCTATGGAAGTAAAGAACAGGTTCCAAGCACTAGGAGACCAACAAGAGATGACCTTAGACGACTTCAATCGAGTCTTACAGGAATCAGGAGAGAAAATACTGGGCTTCCAACGGAAAAAGAAAGAACAGTGGATCAGAGAAGAGACATGGAAGAAGATAGAAGAGAGAAAGTCAGCCAAACAAAGAATCAACAGCACCAGATCAGAACGCCTGAAAGAACAACTCAGACAAAGATATGCAAAACTAAACAAAGAGGTAAAGAGGATGACAAGAACCGACAAAAGATATCACATAGAGAAACTGGCAGATGAAGCAGAAAATGCAGCAAGTAAAAATGACCTGAAGACACTGTACAAGATAAACAAACAGCTAAACAACGGGTTTAAGAACAGTGATGTGCCAGTGAAAGATGTGAACGGTAATGTCATCGAGGGAGAGGCAGAAAAACTACAGCGCTGGAAGGAACATTTTGAGTCGGTTCTGAACAGACCAGATCCCCCTCAGCTTGCAGTCATCCAGCCAGCAGCTATAGACCTTGACATCTGCACAGACCCACCAAGCCTGGAAGAAGTGACAGCAGCAGTCAAGACAATGAAGAGCGGCAAAGCACCAGGGGCAGATGGAATAACAGCAGAGATGTTGAAAGCAGATATAAATGTGACAGCTCCCAAGCTGACTGAAATCTTCAAGCAAGTTTGGGAATCAGGGCAGCTCCCTGTTGCTTGGAAGACAGGGCTCATCTTCAAGTTACCCAAGAAAGGAGATCTTGGAGACTGCAATAATTGGAGGGGCATAACACTTCTTTCCCTCACCAGCAAGGTCTTCAGCAAGATTGTTTTGTCAAGACTGACGGCAACTCTTGAGAAAGACCTCCGACCACAGCAAGCAGGATTTCGTCCTGGGCGATCCTGCTCCGAACACATCTTCATTCTGCGACAGATTCTGGAGCAGAGCAACGAATGGAACACACCGCTGTACATCAATTTCATCGACCTGGAGAAGGCTTTTGACAGCATCCACCGCGAGTCCTTATGGAAGATCCTGAGGCATTACGGAGTCCCTGCAAAACTTGTTCAGGTCATTGCAATGCTGTACAGCGATTTCAAATCCCAGGTTGTCTGTGACACGGAGCTCACAGACCCTTTAACGTCAGTACCGGGGTGAAGCAGGGCTGCATTCTATCGCCGTTCCTCTTCATCCTGGCCATGGACTGGATCATGAAGACTTCCACCGACAGTGAGAGGAGAGGGATCAGATGGACCATGACTATGACAGCAACAACAACGCTGGAAGACTTGGACTTTGCTGATGACATTGCCCTGCTGTCACACCGCCACCAAGACATGCATGAAAAAACAAAGGCCTTCTCAGAAACAGCTGGAAACCTTGGCTTTGAAGGTCAGCACAAAGAAATCGAAAAGTATGAGAGTGAAACGCCAGAGTCCAAGACAGCATCAAACTAAATGGAGAAGAGATTGAGGAAGTTGACAGTTTCACCTATCTTGGGTCCAAAATGTCAAACACCGGGATGCGGAGGTGGAGATTCGAGCCCGACTGGGCGAAAGCCAGCCAGGCCTTCGCCTCACTCAGGAGCACATGGAAGGCAAAAAAACATCAGCCAGAAGATCAAACTGAGAATCTTCAAGTCAAATGTGATCAGCACCCTCCTTTACGGATCAGAATCCTGGAAGATGACCAAAACCATCAGTAACAAGCTTGACGTCTTCCAAAACAGATGCCTCAGGCGCATACTTAACATCTTTTGGCCAAATACCATCAGCAACGAAGAACTCCACCGAAGAACTGAAACCGAGTCCATCACCACGCAGGTTCAACGAAGGCGTTGGCGATGGATTGGACATGTGCTCCGCCAGCAGACAGCAGACCTTTCCAGAGTCGCCCTACGATGGACTCCAGACGGCCGAAGAAAACCGAGGCCGCCCAAAGGAAACTTGGAGAAGAACAGTGGAAAGGGAGATGAAAGGAAAGGTCTGGACATGGGGTCACCTAGAGCGGGTTTCAGCCGATCGACATCGGTGGCGGACTCTGGTTGAGGCCTTATGTGCAACCTGATGCACGAAGAGGAATAGATAGATAGATAGAGATGGAAAGATTTGGTGGAGTAATCGAGTTGATCCCTTCCGCTGGTGCAGCGACTCAAGCAATCACTCTTGCAATGGTTACCTAGGCAACTGCTTGTTTTACTGCCTCTTTCGTTTGTGTTCTTCAAAGTCTATAACGCTTAATCTCCATGAAATCTCTAGATATCCAGAATTTTGCAGCTGCACATATCATGAAACGATAGAAAATTTGAGTGCGTTAGGGATAAACAGGGTTGTCCATGGGACATATTTTTCTATCCCATCCCATCCCATGGCAATTTATGCCTGTTCCATCCCATCCAATCCCATGGGACGTTTCCCATGGTACAAACATTCCTATGGACAACACTGCGCATTGCACACATGTTAACAAAGTCATGGCATAATGAAACTGGAATAAAAAAGTATTTTTCCTGTGCTTAAAAAGTCTGACAATGCAAATTTCAGCGTAAATTTATTTTACAATATCTTTAATATCGACTACCATGGGAAATACAAATGTGTGCTGTCCCATCCCATCCCATCCTATGGGACGTTTCCCATGGGATTCCCATGGGATTCCCATTCCTATGGACAACACTGGGGATAAAGCATATGTCAATACATGTTTTCCGGCACTGTCACCTGGAAAGATTTGAGTCACAGTTCGAAAGCGAAGAAACAGGTTTGTATGTAAAAATTAATACTGACAACATCCCACAGTACTCGCAATGTCAAAAGATTTTGATGTTGATGATAACATGGACAAAGCTCTGATAGAAAACTGAATATGCTTCAGAGGATTTGATGAAGACCATATCCTTAAGCGAAGTTCTTTAGGAGATCTTTTCATGGGAAAACTCCGTAACGTTAGTGCACTTCTTTGTCGAATTAGAAAAATCTTGTGGTATACATTCTATATATATTGACATCATATTTAAGAACCCAACCATTGCCACATCCTATAAGCAAACATCCGTTAAGGTCAAGGTTTAGAGCTGTAGGCTGAACGATATTACCACATCCAGGCAGGTAGTCAATGAATGTGAGGGTCTTGGAAGCTACCTTTGTCACATGTATGCAGTTGTTGATAAAATCAGCGATCAGCAGCAAATGTTCTCCACAAAAGCAGACGTCTGTTGGGAGGAAGGGTTGTTTCGGTGGTGTGTAGGTCGCTATGGGGTCGCTGTTTTCCCGATCATACAAACGTACTACACGAGAGTAGCTACTATCATTTTGCCTTACATTTCTCTCTTCTGATGCTGCGTTTACATTATCAGTCTTGTTTTCATCTATGACAGCAAAGAGCGTGCCAGATGTGTTTGAGTCAAAGTTCTGGACTGTGTGCACATTTGGCCGACATAAATTAATACCGAGGTTAGTAATTGTTTTATTTTTTTCAAAGTTCAGTGACCATACAAAACAGCTTGCATTGTTGCGGTTCTGCATCAACAAAAACGAGCAGTCACGCTTGGACAAAAATCTTCTTTGCTTTTGGTCTATATATGCTGGCAGCTGATAATCTATTCGTAAAGCAGACATTGGTTTATGCACGTGGGGCAGGATTTTAGTACCAGAAGGACTAAACCACATTTCTTTCTCTTGGGAGAAGTCGTTTCCAGGACAGCCAAAAAATGCCAAAATTGTTTTGTCTTCCATTTCCCGCACACCGTGAACTTCGCGATATTTCTCATCTTCACATCGAACAATGCGAACAATGTGTGTGCTAGTATCAAATGGAGAAAACACTTCGACTGGTGACCCGATAAATCTCTTGATGTTCTCGACATTGGTGATTAAGTCACAATCAAGTATATAGCTATAACTGCTGTCAGGCAGTACAGCTTCAAATGCTTTCCGCTTCTCGTCGCATTGCATCATTTCTTTCTTCACCTGCAAGACCTCAAGATGACTGGTCGACCTCAAAACATTTTCAACTCGTGTTTGGAAGTCAATCATAGTAGTTATCTCAGATTGTATTTTCTTCTCTTTGGTGTCTAGATCTTTCTGCCGATTGCCTGAAATCTTATCAAGTTGTTGAAGCGCTTGATCACGGTGTTTATTTGCCCAGGTCACAATAAGGTCACACCGTCCTCGAATCTGAAAGAAATTTAAAATGAGATAAACTAAAGGTAATAGGATTCTACATCAGACATTATAGCAGTAAAAACCACAAAAATCAATAAATTAATTCAGTAAAAGCTCTGACTTTATTAGTAATTGTACTCTTAAAATATTATTCATGTGTGTGTATATATATCAGGGCTTCTGCTAAGACTAAATTCTTTGGGGTCCCAGGGACCCCTTCTTCAGATTTTTAAGGGGTCCCTGTTCTTCGCCCAATTTTGAAGGGGACCCCATAGACGAAAATTGAAGGGGTCCTCTGAACTTTTAATGCGTACTGTACGCAATTTTTTGCGTAAGCAGAAGCCCTGTTATATATATGAGCTATATTCAAGACACACGTAGACTTTCAAACAGACGAAAATTAAAATTAATTAGAGATTATTAACCGACCTGTTTAGCTAAAGAATCTCTCGCTTTTGTATCTTCTTCTTTTTTCAGAAAAAGAGTTTGTCCAGTATCCATTAGGAATTGCAGGTAATCATGCAGGTGAAGTGTGTTTCCTTCAATAATATTTTTAGTGCGAGCGGCGGCCAGGGACAGGTCTTCGGTGTTGTGCCCCTCATGTTCAGTAACTTTGCATCTTATACAGATGGCTTGATCACACAGGCAACAATATAGCGTGATACGTTCATCACTATGAACAGAACACATGGAACTATTTTTCTCTCTGCGTGCCTTCTCCAGAACTTCTTCCGGAAAGTAGAAGTTGACTTGTAGAGCACGCACACCGCCTGCAGGTATCGGAGCAGGAGCTCTACACAGAGGACATGGGATAGCATTTCTATGTCTTTGTTCCAGGTTTTCAAGGCACTCTAAGCAGAAAGTGTGATAACAGGGCAGAAATCTCGGGGATCTGAAAACTTCTTTGCAGACTGAACATACTGGATCATTCACATCGGACATGTTGAATGCTTCAGACTTAGAAAGTTTACATTGCGCGTCGAATCTCTCCCTGAAATGGAATCATTACAGCATAAGTAAATGGAAATACAAAAATCAAGTAGATGATATAGTGGAGTGAGTGAGAAGCTCACAACTCCAAATCTTTAAGACGAAACCATGAAAGATAAGACCTCTGGTGGACCATTTGAACAATGTAAGTATTTATTATAAAATATTTTTGTTTTGTCAGATATATATATATATACCATACTTTGATAATGCTAATTTTACACAATGCATAATTATCTTTCAAAATTACTACTTCATGAATATAAAATGACTAATAATTGTCTGAATTTAAACTGCAACAGTGCTACACCCCTTTTGAATCAGTAGTCATGACAGCAATAAAATGTGAGAATGATCACTATACATCTACCCAAAAGTAGCCTACTGGTACGTTTTGCATACTTTGATAATGTAAATGCATAGAGCTGTTGTATGCGGTAGAAGAGCAGAGGTGTAATAAGTGGGAGACAGCCCTAAGTGGTTACAGTAAGCCAAGCGCGACCAGCCGGTTGGTAGAGGTGTCAATGACGTCTAGGTAGAGAGTGACACTTCAGGGGCTCACACACCTGTCCGCCAGGTTGACGGGGAGTAGGGAAGAATTATTAGTATTAGTCACCTGCCCACAACGCCTCTGCAGGCGGAGCGGAGTGTCAGAAAGGTGGTCGTTCTCTTGTCGAAGCTGGTTGATTAATTGGTGAGTGTGTGACCCATGTCATCCGTCGATGTATGTGAGGTTGCAAATGTGCAAAGTAAACTAGGGAACAGAGAACCAGAAGGACATGTCTCGGCAAGACGTCAGAGTGGACAAAGCAACTGGTCAGCAGTCGAAGTGACTTCAGCATCTTTAACGCCGACTTCACTTGTACCTCGTGACCGGGTCTTAAGCCAAGACAACGGTCGATTTCACTGGAAATTTTCGATTTTTATAAACATCGGTAACTGAAATAGGGTTAATAAGTGGTGATAAGGTGAGAAACGAATAATTTATTTCTTCCGCATTGCTCTTGTGCACTGCAATCGTAACTAAATATAATTTCAAAACGTTTTGACCGTCACCACAGCCCTATCACAGCCTTGAATACACAGACATAACCCGCACGCCACCCACTGGCTTGGCGGCCGGCCTGCTAACAGGTCAGATAGAAGTTTAGCGTAAGTTGCCTGCGCGATAAGATCTCGGCCCCCTGGCTTCCAAACAAACAACCTAGACGTCCTAGAGTCTGAAATTTTAAATGGGATTTTTCGGTGCTATCACTTCCCGGTTTCTTTTTATCGAATCATTTCGTTACGTTTTGTAGTTCAACCATACTTAGTATTAAGGTCAGCGAGCTACTTCTTGCCATGAACTTTATACCTAGTCCAGAATCAACCCTTAAATTTCTCTGTTTCCTTTTCTTCCTATTTCTCTTAATTAAATTTGGTTAAGCAAGTTTCCCAAAGAAGATATCTAGTATAACTACTGCAAACGTATGAATAATTAACCTTCCGGACATTATTATGAAATATAAAACTATAAACTATAGAAGTGTCAAAGTAAGGGATATGTGTTACAGCATGATCTGTGCGTACTAAAAGATGTTATTGGATGTAATCATGTAACAGCTGGCTGAAGGCCATTAATAACTGTAAGCCCTACAACTGATATGATGTATCTAGAACAGAGACTGAATACAAGAAATGTCTAACCTGTAGAATAATAAGCACTCGTAGGATTGTGTAAGAAATATGAGTCTTGGAAGTTTCGTAACAAAGTACAATGTGTCATTGTAATTCACTTCCTAGTACTCTTACATCCACGACGACAAACGCATCAACAAAACAAGCTAAAATTATTGACTAATGCAGATTGTTATCACTCAACTCCGAGTGCCCAGCATCCCAAATAACAATACAATGCAATTTAGTGTATCACAAGTAATAAAAAAAGCATTCGATTTTAGATACTTACAGGAAAAATACCACTGATGAAAAATACCTGGAGTCCCGTTTATATTCTTGTTACCTCTAATAGAAGTAACACGTAGGTCAAACAATACTTATTTTTAGCTACCTCCCTACACAACAGACTCCCACGAATTCTTACACCATAAAGGGCCTTTCAGTGATTTTTCGATAGGTTCACTGAGGCTCTGATAACAGCCTCTCTCCCACCAATCGAGCGTAAATGATAAGACGTGTGTCGCCAGCTTATGCAGTGGCGTCACGTGAGGCCACAGCAACTGAAGGAGTGTCAACAGTGTACACAGTGTCAACAGAGTACACATACAGTGCTCTACATCTAACGTCAGGCCTGATCAGGGGCTAGAACTATGACAGGACTGTGCCGCAGTGTATTTCTTCAATTTTATATATTTTTTCTCATTTTTATCTACTTAAAGTTCTTATTTCTGCCGTTCATTTCATGCTTGTTGTGATCTACGTTTATCAAAGGATCGCTAGGTACGTCGTGTCCTGCCTCTGGCTGAGCGAGTGGGTGTGTGTTGATGTGGCTGTGTGAGCAGCTGTGAGTGTGCATCCGGCGATGCGACAATCACGACGAAACATCATCCTACTACCGAAGACTGGTGACGAACTGGAAACGTGGGAGCAAAGTGAAAGGTTTGTGGCCTGCCAATTTACTTACCTAACCACTTGTGACTTTTACTACGTGTAAGCGAGAGTTACGCAGATAAACCACAAATACTAGATGACCTGAAGAACAACACTCGCAGTATCTCAGCGACGGTCACAAACATGTATTGACACAGCCGGGCATCACTTTCAGCATCTCTTGTACAAGGTCAGTAGAGAAGGAAGTAGACATTAAACTCTTCGACTCACACTTCCCTACATTGCCATGGAGGCTGGCCACTTTTTCACCATCACCTTGTATGATGGCCTTTGATAGGTTTCTTTATCCGGTAAACATTCTATGGCACAATGTGAATTGCACAAAACCTCAAATATGCATCAAAATCGCTGACCTCACTACTGTACATATCACAATAATTGAATGATTTCCTGTGTCTCCACGAATTAATGGGTTGGGGGCAAAGATGATGTAATACTGGACTTTGTTTATTAGTAGAGCAACAAAAATAATTGACAGACAAAGTAAGAAACGGAATGAACAGACATGAGTCACATTGTCAGGAATACAGAGGAATGCTGTGTTACGAGGCAAACGTTTTCACATTTTTTCGGATGTGCGCCATTTTTTTCCTTTTTGTGATTTCATTCTGGACTGCGAGTATTTTGTTAGTATTTGTCCTCGTGGTGAGGGTTATAAACCAGTGAATAGAAATAATGAAGTTGCATACCGCAAGCAGTGCTTCGAGAGGTTCGTCTTTCACACGATCCCAAGATTAAACAAATAAAAATTTCTAGGAAAGGTCTTAGTGAAAGTAGCGCAAGACAATTGGGAATATCCGGAGGGAAAACTCTACGAATATGAGTAGACTGCTTAGTTTTGCTGTCTAGTGGTGTTAGCAACAGAGCAGGTATTAGCTTTTAAAAGCTTTAAAGGTTGATTAATGTGTTGATTAATGTGTTCATTAATGATAAAATTATCGTGATGTGTCATTTTCACGCTTAATGTCGAGTCTGTTGTATATAATGTTATGTAAAAGTATTATTTATAGATTTTTGGAACAGTTCGTGGACCCTCTACACCAGAGATTTTCAACCAAAGTGTGAAGGTATGTTCATAATGGCGTGTTCTTATTTATGTCACTTGCGTAGCTTTAAGGGTTCACGATATTTTAGTTTTCTTCTGACACGCTCTCACCAAGAATCTACAGTAACGAGCTTTACCTGTCGCTCCGCCATTCCTGTTCTCACACCTGTGTCCTACTTCTGCTGTCTATGTTTTAAGCGAGTGTTTATTTAACCTCACTTCCACCTTCTCCTCATCATTATTTCAAAAGTAATTGTATAATTAATTGCTAAGACGATGGTTGTCTGTTAATAATTGCTCGTTTAACATTGACGTGGTTTTTATTCGTTCACTTCATTGAGTACACAGACATTGATATAATGCAGAGAGTAGTTCATCCAAACAATTCCCTCATATAAAGCTTAAATGATCGCACAACAAAATAAATATCAGTGTTATAGAAAACATAATAAAACTAATGGTAAGTATAACAAATATGCTTGTCTAGTCATGTGATCATGGGCACGCTTGCACAAAAATGTATATTAGATTAACTCCCCTGTCACTTCATTTCTTGTTGTCCACTTACTTCGATGTCTAAATTATCTACAACACTCCTATGGTAATGATTTTATTTCAGGGATTGTTTGAGAGTGAATTAAAAGCTTATAACTTGGTGAACATCGAAACATCAAAAAAAAAAAAAAAACAACAACTCCGCATCAAAGATGGCTGCCACACAGGATATCATGACGTGTGCAGTTTGCACAGAAGTTTACACCTCGCCCAGATTCCTGCCCTGTTATCACACCTTCTGTCTAGAGTGTCTAGAGGAGCTGGCGAAGAGACATGGAGACACCATCCCGTGTCCTACCTGTAGAGCTCCTGCTACTGTACCGCCAGGTGGTGTGTGTGATCTACAAGTCAACTTCTACTTCACGGAAGAAGCTCTGGAGCAGGCACGTAGTGAAGAAAGTCAGTCCATGTGTTCTGTTCACACTAAGGAATGTGTTGTACTTTTTTGTACACAGTGTCACCAAGCCATATGCACCAGGTGTAAGCTGACCAAACACGAGGGACATGTTACTGAAGATCTGTCAGATGCTGTCGCTCGTTGTAAAAAAACGATTGAACATGAACTGGCTCGTCTTGACGCTTCATTTGCTGATGAAAAAAAACCCACAGTTAATTTTAAAAAAATCGAGAAGCATTTAGAAGAAAACCAAATAGCATTAACGAAGCAGGTAGGTGAGATATAAGACATATAATGCAAAGTATTCTTGTGTATTATTCTTCTGTCTTGTATCTCCTACGTCAGTGTCTGCCTGTCTTTTCTCAAAGATCTCAACATGCATGTGTGCACAAAATCTGCAATATGTAACAATAAGAACCTTTCATAGCATGCTTTTGCTGTTATGTATTTTAAGGATAAAGTAATAAATCGGTGCACAATGCTTATCCCAGTTTTTTTCGTAAATTTCGAAGAAGCGAGTAGCCGATTGTTTACAGCAGTGGTGTTTGGACCTGGGGTGGTAGTTGTTCAATTACTGTGTAGCGCTAACTTCTCTCAGTCGCTCCAGGTGGCGAAAATATGTACCCGACCTCACCAAAGAATTGGAAAGGTAAAGCAGTACGAGGAAAGGTAGATGGGAACCGCCCTCATAAAACGCTAGCTCCACAAAAGGGAATCACTAAGCCCTCACCATCAACCTCCCGAAACAAGTTTAGGATAATAATACTTTTGTCCTTTAGGGAGGAGGAGAAAGTTCAAATAACGAGAAAGTTTAACAATGAAGTTGTTTTCTATCAGATTCAAGTCCGGCATGACGCCATTGTGGCTATGGCAGGAAGATATCGTGACCAGGCGATGAGAAATCTTCAGGAATTGTCAGAGAGTCTGAGGAGAGAGTTTACCGCCATGACACAGCCAGTAACAGACGAGGTGAGCTCCCTTTTCAAATTTAAGGAACGAGCTCGACGGGCGGTGAGTTCGGCCTGTGACATGGAGGTACTGGAGGTGGAGAGAGAGATGACACGGGGAGAAGGAAGCGCGGAGTGGTTCACAGAACTAAGGGCTGGGTTGCCTACTATGAGTTATCTACCTGGACTCCATGGCGATTTCACTAACGACATTGAAAACTGTGTCAAGATGTACATAGGATCGCCAGTGAAGCTGACAAATCAGATTGAGAATAGTTACAGATTGATTACCGATATTAGATGCGGAGATGGAGAATGTGAAGTGCACGCTTTGCGGCAAAAGGAGGATGAAAGTATCGAGGTATTTTATGGAGGAATAGGGGGTGACTTCTCTAAAGAGAGGTCAGTGATTTTTAGGCATTACGTTCGAAGTGGTGTTGCTGAGTATGGAAAAAGGGTATCACCCATCACACGAAAAGATGACATAGTGGAATGGGAAGGGCAACAGAAGAGAATTCTTGCTTCAAAGGATGCTGGCATGTATTGTATAAATCAGAACTGTACGACAGGTGAGTGTTTTATAAGTTCAGTTCAGTTAGAACAAACAGACGAGAAGGAAAACAGTGGTTTCGGTTCTCTTAATCACCCAGAAGTAAACAGGATACACAACTTTGGATGCTGACAAACCGAGACGGGATGTGTTTGCTGTGGTACGAGAAAGATAAAGATGAAACTTCAAATGATGAATCATGTGGGAAAGATGAAGAGAAGACGTGCAAAGAAAAGTCCCGTCGTGTTGTACGTGTTTATTCCAATCAATCTAACAAACCTGTAGCCACCTACACGCCACCAGTACAACCGTTTTTCCCAACTGACGTCTGCTTTTGGGGCGAACAGTTGATGATTTCTGATTGGATGAATGACTGCGTACACATTACACAGGTAGATGACGATGGGATCACATTTGACAGCTACCTGCCAGTCAGCGGTGACATGGTGCGGCCAACAGCTTTAAATGTTGATGTTTACGGCTACCTGCTTATTGGGTGTGGCGATGGTTGCATTTTACGATAATCCTTGTTGAGCATCTATTAAAATAGCATATGGAGCAATAAATAAATAGTTTTCAATAAAGCAAATAACAGGGAGCATCTCCTGCCAAAGTTGCGGCCCTATACTCCACTGGGGACGATAAGGAACAAGAAAAAGATCTCTTGATATAAATTAAAGCGGTTCCAACAGAGCATTTCCAAAACTTCTGCTGATGATGTAAATAATGCTTGCCAGATGAATGGTGCTTGGGAGTCTTCTTTTTTATTCCTTGCTTTCTTTTTCTAATACAAATAAGGGTAAACAGTATTTTTGATAGGCATTTCTTTTTTCTCCCACAAAAGCCAGCATCATTCATGCACCTGCTTTAGTTCGTGTAGTCGAATCACTGACTAGTCTTAGGCTGCTTTTTCCGTTTTATAAAACAATAAATAGTGTAAATATCCCTTAATGTTAACATTCATTAGGGTATAAATATAAGTGTACAAGTTTTAGAAGAATTGTTCTGTTGTCAACTGTTTGTTCTTATTTTTAATAAAAAGAAGGTTTGAAGTAGTTTCTGTGTCACTTAAAAATTGCACTGGAATAATATCTTTCGGTTTTTTTGTCAGAAAAAAAAATTTATTTTGAAATTGAAATTTGTACTGATATCTATCGTGCTGTATATATCGAACAACCTGCAGTGAAATTTATTTTATTAAACAGAAAGACAAGGGCAGTAATAAAGTGACACGATAGTTTTAAGTGGGTTCTGCTCAGTACTTTGGCTTCCAGAAGAATTTTTTACTTACAGTCGAGCCTACACCACAGGTGTGTACCGCGGAAAATATTTCCATACTCTTTTGCAAAGGAATATTTCAAGGAATTTTCGACGGCAATCAATTAATCATGACTAAATCAACCTATAACTATATTTTGAAGACATGTGTAGCTCAAAGTCGAAATAGTTTGGTAAACGAATTTCTGAAATATCTAAAAAATTGCTGCCACAGAAAATAAAGATGGCGATCTTATGATAACATAGAAAAATGACGAACAATTGACAACATATGTCAAAGACTGAAGTAAATAAAAATTAGGTAACTTCACATAGTAGTAGTGTGAGGACTTAGTCTCGAGTGTGCTGTCTGTATAACTAAGAGAAGTCGGACCACACGATCTTTGTTTACATAGAAATAATAACGTCTTGTTAAAGACAAAAAAACGTCTTTTTTGACTATGAAACACTTGATAAAATAAAGATTCTTTCTTATTAAAAATTGTTTAATGTAGATATATGGAGGAATTTATAAGCATAACGAAAAATATGCACACCGAGACGAATTCTTGCTATAGGGTAACCCAATACTGTTCAGGTTATTTTACGGCAAGGTGAACTCTATGGCCGTTGGTTTAGCTTGGTTTTTAAATGATTTAAAGTTCTATTTGCTCAGGAACATTATTAGTCTGCAACCTTTTTGTGAATAGCAATTGCTGTCAAAATATATAATATGATGTAGAAAGTCTGTACCAGATGTTCCTAGTTTTGTAAGCTGATGACACTAATATGTTCTGAATCTGAAAAAAAACAAAACTACAGAACGCTCTGAGTGTAGTGTCAGGACATTGTGCCAGGTGGCATTGCTATGTTAGTGTGAAAACTAAAGTTTTTGTCTTTTGCAAGAGGGAAAATATGTAAACTGCTTGTTTAATAGGCAAATGTCAAAGTAATAATTAACTTATTATTTGTAGGTGTTAAACTCAGTCATAACCATCAATTATCACTGGCTTGGAAAGCGTACAACTGTACATGAAAGATCGAGCACGATCAGTCAATCTCTCACCTTAATGAACAGTTGCACTTTTACTTCCTGCAGACGTAGAGTGGGACTATTGTATAAGAACATTGCCCTATATTATTCATGTCGTTGTAAGTGTGAGGTTTTTATTGTTGTAATCATCGTATAACATTATATTTGTGCTACTATGAGTATTTTGTATTTTTACCAAGAACAACAAAATCCGGGTAAACGGTACTTTAGGAGCTTAGTAGGTTTCTTTAGATGTTATTGAAACTACGAAGCTGTCTTCTGTATAAATTAGTTAATCTTTCGAATGTACCCACATTTTCTAGTATTGGTTATCGGTTCACTTACAACTTGTTTGTCATTATTAGAACTAATTCAGATAATGTTATTGCAATTAAAAATTTATTGAACAGTTCAAGACTGTCGTGGTTTTTAGACCAACAGGATGATGTAAAGATTTTCACACACTGGCTTAAATAAGTTTAAGAAAATGTTTATTGGACATGTATATCCAAATAATAGTGCTATAGATCGTATTAAAAGAATGTCTATTCGAATGACATATTATAAAGCCTCTTTCTCTTGTGAAAACTATATCCCTCTATTATGATTTAAGAATCTCAAATAACAATTCTTTGAGTTGATTGTAGTATACTGAGATCCTTACTGCACCATGTTAACTAAAGCTTGTGATATTGAACAGAAGTCTCACAACATTCTAGTTTGTGATTACTTTAGAAAAGAAACAGAAAGATTAATACCGGAATATTATTTTAATATTATTATTTTAATATCTGAATGCAGTTAAAGCTAACAGTCAAATAGCTGTTGCTACTGTTGTTTGTTTGAAGGCTACTGTGTTCTGTGTTCTGTGTGTCTTGTCTATGGTTATATGGTTTTATATTGTTATGCACAGTGACGCATATTTTGCATCAGATATTCCTTCTTTTTTGTACTAGGAGTACAATTTTGTAATGGAAATATTATTATTAATTTTGACTTTTTGTATTGTTTGTGTATAATTTATTTGCTATTACAGTAAAACCTCTCTATGAAGATCTTCCCGATTACGAACCTCTCTTAGTTACGACTCATACATTTCTCCTGGAAATATATATAAGCGTCATCTCCATTCCGACCATCTCCTTAACTCACCTTACGACCGACAGTTTGAGCTCTATGGCGACTTTGGACAGAAATTTGTGTTTAAAAAAATTAGTATATTTTAAGAAAGACTACTTCTGGTCAACTGTTTACACTATTGATATCATTTTCCACCTCAGTACACGTAATGATCTGTTCAGGCCTTTCTTAGCCCCCACGGGGATTAATTAGGAGCCTAATTAGCATATTAATGAAAAGCGCTAGGTCGTGGTTCGCGAAATAAAAGCAGACTGGTTTATCTATCTGTTATGGGAAAAAAAGGTGATTTTGATGGATTATACCAAATCTTAATAGACATGTTTTACTGTACTACCCGCCAGGACGGTTTTACTTGATGATCTTCCATAGAATAGCTTTCTTTTGACAGTTATAATAAACGTTAAAACGGAAGTGTTTGTCAGGATTCACGCGTGCTTGTGTATGTGTATGTTTGAGAGAGAGAGAGAGGGAACTACTAGAGAAAAGTGCCAAAAAAGTTGACTTCTTCGGTAGTGGTATGTAAATTACTGGAAAAAACGACATACATCTAAAAATCATTGTAAAAACTATTATAAAATGATTTTGCAAAGTTTTAGATATAGCTAAGTACAAGTCCAAGACACTAAACTGATTATGAGAAGAAAGAACAAACTATACCACTTAACATGAAGGCTAGAGAAGTTCTTTCGGTGCAGAAAACGCATATTAAATTACAAAAATTAACTGTTTTCTCCCGCTTTATACCATGATTTTTATCATGGATAGCTTGCGATTGAACCAGTTGATAACCTGCTTAGCAACGAGATATCCACACATCAAAGATGGCTGCTACGCAGGATAACATGACCTGTGCAGTCTGTTCAGAAGTTTACAGGTCAACAAGATTTCTGCCAAGTCCAAGAAAAGCGAGCGGCAATAATGGAACAGGTAAGTCAACGATCTTCTCAAATAGTAATGTTCATTCAACTTGTCTTGCTAAAGGTATAAATGTCCATCTTCTGTATTTAATCCAAATATAGTGAATACATTGAAGAGTGTAATTTGTTACAGACTATGTATTGTAAAATTAAGTAATAAATAGGTAAACGTTTTAAAGTATTATATGATTTCTAAAATCTTTCCCAGTAAGACCTGCAGGATATAAGTAGTTTAGCAATCAAGCCATGTTGAATTTAACGTCCGACAGATTCAAGTCCGGTATGACGTCATTGTGGCCATGGCAGCAAAATATCGCCACCAAGCACTTATGGAACTCAAGAAAGCTTCCGATGATTTGGAGAAAGATCTGGCCGCTGACACATAGCGAGTACAGGATGAGCTCAACTCTCTTCTCCAGCTCCAATCCCGCACTCAACACGCGCTGAGTTCCACCTGTGACACGGAGGTCCTGCAGGTGGAGAGAGAGATGACACGGGGAGAAGGAAGTTCAAAGCAACTGAGAGAACGAGAAGATGGACTGCCTGTCACGACTTACCGCCATGTACTCCACGGTGACTTCTATAACTACATTGAGGATCACTACATGAAGACATTTATCGGGTCACCAGTCCAGTTGAGTTTTCCAAGTAAGAAAGCCGTAGAAATTGTTAGAGTGGGTCGATGTGGCGATAGAGGATGTCGGGAAGTGCATGCTTTGGGGCAGCGAAAGGACTGACGCATCGAAGTGTATTATGGGGGAGCAGGAGGCGACTATACTAAAGAGAAAGGTGTGTGTTTTGACTCTAATGGTCGTAGAGGACCTGAGACAGACTACGGTACGCGGATATCATACATCTCACGTGAGAATATTATTTTCCGATGGGATGAGTTCTCATTTTGTGCTCTTCCTTCTAAGAACAAATGTCTGCATTCTTTAGTTCAGGACTTTGAATCAGGTGTACTTCATATAGTTTCAATCAATTGGAAAAAAAAGAGATAAAAAGGAAAGGATCTCTTTTTTATTGACCCCAAAGATACACAGGGTACATAACTTTGATTCAAACGAGCAAGGGACGTTTTTTGCTTTAGTAGATGAAGATGAAGGTGAGAACACAAATGATGAACTAGTAAAGATAAACAAGAGTGAAGCGGGTAGCCGGTCATCCCGTGTAGTACGTCTGTATTCCAACAAATCCAACGACCCCATAGCGACCTTCACGCAAAAGAACTTCTTCCCAACAGACGTCTGCTTTTGTGGCAAAGATGTGCTGCTGATCGCTGATTGGATGAACGACTGTGTGCACGTGACAAGAGTATCACACAGTGGCATCGAGTTTGTCTGCTTCCTTCCTGGCAGTGGTGACATGGTGCGGCCCACAGCTCTGAACCTTGACCTTAACGGTCAGCTGCTGATTGGATGTGGTGATGGCTGGGTCCTTAGAGTACCTGTCAACTACTAGGAAATACTTCATTATAAAATTTTCTCTCGCGTGTGGCATTATACTAGGCAGTACATGACAATGACACCCACAGAACATAACAAAAAAGGAGGAAATACATTTAAATGCTAATGCGTGGAAGTTATGTCAACAATAAAACTTTAATGAATTAAAATAATTGCTCAAGACAGCAGCACAGCAAAGATTCTCTGAACTGTATGCCGTCTTTTTGTGCAAAGGCTAAAAAGCAAATGCTTATTATCCTTTTTATGATGTGCCTAAACACTAGAACAATTATGTCTCACCATCTTTAAAGGTTTATATTCTTATAAGATTCTCAAAGCGATTAACAAGATTCAAGTTTATACTACATATGCGCACAATACAGGCTTTTACAAAGAATGTTGAACAGTAATGCAGAATCTTGTCTTAATAGTATGTTGTGTTTTTATTTTGGCAACATAAGCCAAGCTGCAAAAACATCAGTGTTCTGTGGTTATACACCACCTGTTGGGTTACCATGTAAAGCATGACAAGCTAACGAATGGATGCAAAGTCTCCCTATTTGACTTTTTCTTTATCAACTCTGCCTAGAAATTATTTGTTTCTGATGCAACTACCATAAGTTATACACAACAAAAATGTGGTGAATGTCAACAAACGATAATGTAAACGACAGGTACAAGAGACCTTTCATACAGTAAAACAAATGATGTTGCGACTAGAAGTCCCAAAAACTGAGCCGTTGACTGTTGTGGAGGAACTGCAAACTGTGTTCAATAGGTCTGAACAGTTGCTGCACATGGATACAGAAGAACTCAATTTCTTGAATGTTTTCAAAGACAAAACGATTTCACTCATGTTCTTATTTAGCAGGTGCAGACCAGTGAGTTGAGTGCTGCAGTTGTTTTGAATTATACTCTTGGATTCTGAAGGAAACAACAGACACTTTTGTGCTGCATCTGCGAATAACAAAATTTATACTGTTACTTCTTTAAATTTGTTACCAATTCACTATTTTTGCAAAGATATTACCTGTATAGAAGTATTTACATGTATACAAACTATATTCTTTGATCTTTCGTAGATGTAAAAATAATCATTAATTTGAATTACTAGCAAAGTTGTTGCTATAATCAGATCTGAGAAAGTTTACTTTCATTTGAGAAAAACTTTGCCAAAGTGTATCATATTCGCTAGTTTTGTTCCCGACATAGACAAGCGTTTGCTCGTGCTAGTGTCACTTTGTGTTTGTGTGTGCGTCCGCTCTTTTTTGTAGGTAGTTTATTGTAAACCCGTGTTGCCAGTACACGAACGGTAAAACAATATGGATGGCACCTGGCGTCAAGATTTCTGAAAATAATATTTCTTGATGAAACTCTTTGAGGGCTTATTCTCTTCGGTATGACTACAAATGTACCAAAAGATACAGTTTTGTGAGAAGACTATCTAGGAAAAACCTCATGTAGTCAAGAACTTTCTGCACTACTTCAAAGATAAATTTTTGATTTAAAGTTTACTTTCGAAAAGTTTAACAGAGAAATATAAAATTTTCTTCAACACTGGCTTTTATATCAACATCTTATTTGAACTCAAGTGTTACACCTGTGTTACAAAACATGCACAGAGAGAGAGAAGAGAAATTTAAAAGTGTGAAAGAAAAAATTGTTAGCTTGCTTCCTACTGCATCAACTAATATATTTGGGTTGTGTTTATTTACGCTTTGCAGTATGTTATCTTCGATCAGCAATACATGGTTGTAAGCAAGCGATTATGTCACAATTCACTCGTCTAATCGCCCTCGGCTTAGTGCAATCAAAATTAGCGTTGTGATTGTAGCCTTGTGTACTGTAATTGAAGTTGATTCTCAAGAGTAGAATGTTCTATTACATAACAGTGCAGCTTATACTGCGTATATCTGTGTCTCCTACATTATGCCTAGCCACAGGGACAAACGGTCAACAAATATAATGCCATTTTGTTTTTGTAGATTGTATTCATCATTATTATAATTACATATTTTACTTCCAACACAGAAATTCTTTGAAGGTAATTAGAGGCTCACGATATCTAGACTAGGGATAGAGGAATAACGGGACGCCTATAGACAGCGGCCATATTTGAGATTGTTTCATTTTGTAAATTGTTTGAAATACTCTCGATTATTAACAACTTTCCTAATCACACTAAATTGCCTTGTGTTGTTTATTGGAGAGATACGCTGGGGGCTCAAGAGTCAATTAAATTATAATTAGCAATTTAGTGTAAGTGTGCGCGTACGTAAATCCCGACGTGAGTTGGTAGAGGTGTCGAGAGTGTGATCAGCCCGTCTCACCTTTTGTGCGGCTCGTGTAGCCACAACCCGTGACGACCTGACAATAAAATGGAAATGATTGGAGGGAAAAGCCGGAAGAAACAAAGGCAGAGCCTAGCAACGACCTGAGTACAAGTCTGCCCAGACTTTATTTACTTAGCTACGCCTGACTAGGTCCTCGAATCTTCATGGAGGTAGTCAACTAGCCACCAAGGCAAGGGGGAAGAACATTAGAAACTCTCTTCACATTTGATAGAGGTAAGTTCAAGCAATAAACATTTTATTGTTAGTATGCGTACTAAATATGAGAATATTATTTTTGTAAGATTTTACACAAAATTTGTATTCCTGCCATTTTTTAAATTCGCATGTGATATGACACGTGTAGACTAACACTTACAGAGAGAAAGTAAACGAGAGTCAACAAGATGAAATAAGTAGCGCTCGCTTGCTTGACTAGATGTGTACATGTCTAAGTCAACATAGCGATAAATACTTTTGCCTAATACTGCTCTAGCAGCATGTCTTTCATTGGTATAGCGACAAGATGTACAACAAGATATCATTATAGCTTGTCGTTTTGTTACTTTACACTATGCAATGTAAGAACACACTGAAAGTATGGGAAAGGTGCCTCTCAAAATCATCGCTCGGAATGTGTTTACTAACGTTGCGAATTTCCAGGGGAGGGATCTACTAATCTGCGTGGACTCATAAGACAGGTATTGCACCACAATCTTAGTTATTTAGTGCAACAAACTTTACCCAGTCGACCACCTGTTGCTAGTGGGTACCTTACCCCATAGACGGCATAGAGGGTTGAGGAAGTTTAGGGAGAGGAGATGGACACCACCCTCACATCAAGCTGGCCCCGAGAAAAATGAGGTTTCTAACACCTCGCAACCCCCGCCCCCGTTAGCGACCTAAAAGATAAAATCGGGAATATCCGGAGTAAGAAGTCTACACATCTACGTAGATTTAATTTTGTCACACTGTTAGGCCTTGATATCGACTCTAAAGAAGATGAAATTCTTGAGATCTTGTTCATGAAACAATCACCCAAAAGCAAGCGGTAGCTGGGAAGAAGGGAAGACAGTGGGCAGTGGTGTTGGAGGAGGTATTGTTCTCACAAATAAAAACTTGCCCCGAGAAAGTGCGGTCACTTATAACTCAAGTTCCACAAGATGCCAGAACGGATGGGAAGCCAGTGTATAAAACAAAGGAGGGGTGGTGTGGTTCCGTTTCCTGCTCTGAGCACCAGATGCGCAGCAGACTTCTGTACTTTCTGGAGTTTGTGAAGAAGGTATTCAGGGCAGCCAGCAAGCAAGGAGTTACAGTAATCAGGTCTGGATAAAACAAACACACAGACAAGATGTTGGTAGCGCGTAGACAGAATGTGACTGATGGCGCTGATCTTGCATAGTTCATAATAGCCAAACTGGCAGCTGTAGCTTGTTTATTATAATAGGCAGACTGACAGACAGCTGTGACTTGTTTTCTAAAATAGGCAGACTGATAGACAGATGTAAGTTGTTTATCAAGGGTCAGGTTAGCAGCGATTCCTGACTAATGACATAAATGACCTTGACGAGCTTGGACGGACTAACGAGCGATGATTGATGTCTTCATCTCGAGTATAGACACACTGAACAACACAAAGATGAGGTACAAGATAACAGCAGTGGACAGCGAGGTACATATAGACACACTGAACAACATAAAGATGAGGTACAAGAGTAGAACGCACAGCAATGGATGAAGGTATGAAGGGATGAAGATACTGTAAACAGTGTAAGATGAAATCGTCACGTGATGGTTAACATGACAGACAGTATTGCCAGGGAGTTAAGAACAGAAGTTCAGGGACAGGGACAAATGTGATGTAGAAGAGAGTTCCACTGTTTAGCAGCACAGAGGGAGGACGTCTGGTGTCCGTATGTGACTGTCTGTAGATGGGAGGATAGAATGCGGGAGTCTGATGAGAACCGAAGGTTTCAGGCAAGAGTGTCCACAAGATTTCAGTAAAGTAGGGGGGGAAGGAGCCCTCAAAGAATCCATAGCATAGAGTTGGGAGCTTGTAGTCTATTCTAGCTTTCACTGGTAGTCAATGAAGAGAGTGAAGAAGTGATGTGACATGTTCATATTTTCGAGTCTGGAAAGCGAGACAAGCAGCTGAGTTCTAGACTTTCTGAAGTTTGTGGATGAGGTAGTGTGGACAGCCAGCAAGAATACAGCTGCAGTAATCTAGATTAGACAGAACAAATGAGCAGATGAGAACTTTGGTGGTTGAGATGGACAGGGTGTTGATCAAGTTTAGCCTGGATGTCAAGAATCTTGTGGACAAAAACTCTCTGAAGGCCACAGGCAGTAAAGCAGGTGCAATGACTGCAACCAGTAGTTGCAGGTCCTCAATAGGCCTCTCCTCGACCAACAAGTACTGATATGAGCAGGGAGGAATTAAGCTTAGGCCGAATAACAAGGTGAATGACTGCACTCTTGGGAGTATTTAGCATCTAGCATTTAGCAAGTCATCTCACACGTGCATCACAACCTCTCAGGTTGTCCAAGCTCCGCCTTAGCTCTCCACAGCTCAACAGGAATGTTAGGTACCATGGCGCGACTAGCACTAGGGGAATGTCCGTATACTGTAGTTACCTGGGGTCACATCAACACAGATACGCTCATCACCACCATCTCTGAGCCACGTTTCAGACAAAAACATAATTATCGTCATCGATGAACTCAGGTGGGACCGAGTGCAGAGCTTTGGACAATCCCACAAGAAAGAGGAGCAGGCGAAATGCTAGACCGTCGACGAACAAAGTTTTGGACCTATCAGTGAGATAGGAGTTGAACCACGTTAGTGAGGGTCCAGAAATCCGTAGAGGGTGTGTAGTCTATGAAGGAACAGAGAGTGGTCCACGGTGTCAAACACAGCAGACAGGTGCACTAGAGTTCAGGCAGAAACATCACCATTGTCGAGGCCAGATAAAATGTTTGTGGTTTATTTGATCAGACTAAAATGCGTATTTAGTCTGTTCCCCCTTTTTCTTTCTTTTTCCTCCTCATCACTATGATCATCCTTGCAAAAATAATCTTGTAATTAGTTAATTAAACGGTAAATTATCTGTTTCATAATTGTTCATTTAGCACTGGCATTTTTATTTGTTCGCCTGTTTGAGGATTATAGAGAACATAACAAAAAACATTTCATCATAAAAAGTTTGAATGATTGTACAACAAAATGAACATAAAACTGTTACACAAGAGCAATAACTACTACTACTGCTGCTACTACTACTAATGGTAACAGTATAATAAAAAGTTACTTTGATCACAGATACGCTTGAAAAAAAGTCAAATTAGATTAACTCTCAAACTATTTCTTTGAGTCAATTCCTCAAATTTCCCGTATAACATTTTTACAACACTTCTATTGCAATGATTTTATTTCAGGGACTGTTTGAGAATGAAGTAGGAGGTTTTACCTTATTAAACATTGAAAAATAAAAATTACTCATCAAACATGGCTGCTACGCAAGATAACATGACGTGTGCAGTCTGCACAGAAATTTACACATCACCGAGATTTCTGCCCTGTCATCACACCTTCTGTCTACCGTGTCTTGAGCAGTTGGCAAATATTCATGGAGACACCATCCCGTGTCCTACCTGTAGAGCTCCTGCTAGGATACCGCGAGGTGGTGTGCGTGCTCTACAAGTCAACTTCTACTTCACGGAGGAAGCTCTGGAGGAGGCACGTAGTGAGAAAAGACAATCCATGTGTTCTGTCCACACAAAGAAGCGTCTTGTATTGTATTGTACACAGTGTCACCAAGCCATATGTACCAGGTGTAAGCTGACCAAACACGAGGGACACGTTACTGAAGATCTGGCAGACGCCGCCGCTCGCTGTAAACAAACGATTGAACATGAAGTGGTTCATCTTGACACTTCAATTGGTAATTTTAAACGGCAAAAACGCTTTTATGAAAAACACAAGAAGTACTTAGAAGAAAAAAAAGTTGCACTATCCAATCAGGTAAGTCACAGATATATGACAAAATACGAAATCTTTTTGTGTATCTCGATGTGTGCATGACCATCTGTTGTTTGTGTTGTTTAAATCAGTGTTTGCATGTCTTTTCTCTAAGGTCTCAATATATAACATTAAGACCCTTCGTTATTTATTTTATGGATAAAATAATAAATCCGTGCACAGTGCTTTTCACAGTTTTTCGAGGATTTCAAAAAAGAAAATAGTCAAGTGTTTAGAACAGTCGTGTACGGACCCGGAGGTGCGTTGGTTCGATACCTGTGTAGGGCAGACTTCTCCCAGTCGAGGGAATGTATATCTAACCTCACAAAAGGTTTGGAAAGATAAAGCAACATAAGAAAGAGTAGATGGGACCTTCCCCCTCCATCAAAACGCTGTCTCCACAGAAGTAGAAGCAGTAAATCCTCACCATCCAACCACAGAAATACATTTAGTATACAAACATATTGACCGTTTAGGGTAGAGGAAACATTTCAAACACCAAAACAAGTTTAACGATGAAGTTGTTTTCTGTCAGATTCAAGTCCGGCATGACGCCATTGTGGCTATGGCAGCAAGATATCGTGACCAGGCGATGAGAAATCTTCAGGAAATGTCAGAGAGTCTGAGGAGAGAGTTTACCGCCATGACACAGCCAGTCACAGACGAGACGAACTTCCTTCTCAAACTTAAGGAACGAGCTGTAAACGCGCTAAGGTCAGCCTGTGACATGGAGGTCCTGGAGGTGGAGAAAGAGATAACACGGGGAGAAGGAAGCGCCGAGCGGTTGACAGAACTAAGGGCTGGTTGGCCTACTGTATATTATCTTCCTGGACTCCATGGCGATTTCACTAACGACATTGAAAACTGCGTCAAGATGTACATAGGATTGCCAGTGAAGCTGACAAAACAGATTGAGAATAGTTACAGTTTTATTCCACATGTTAGATGCGGAGATAAAGAATGTTGTGAGGTGCACGCTTTGCGGCAAAAGAGGGATGAAAGTATCGAGGTATTTTATGGGGGAACGGGAGGTGACTTCTCTAAAGAGAGGTCAGTGATTTTCAGGTCTTTCAGTCGAAGTGGTGTTGTTGAGTACGGAAAAAGAGTATCACCCATCACACGTATAGATCACATATTGGAATGGGAAGGACAAGAAAAGAGAACTCTTGCTTCAAAGGATGCCGGCATGTATTGTATAAATCAGAACTGTACGACAGGTGAGTGTTTTATAAGTTCAGTTCAGTTAGAACAAACAGACGAGAAGGAGACATGGTGTTTCGGTTCTCCTTTAATCCAACCACAAGTAAACAAGATACATAACTTTGATGCTCACAAAGACGGGATGTTGTTTGCTGTGGTGGACGAAGATAAAGATGAAACTTCAAATGATGAATCATGTAGGAAAGATGAGGAAAACACGTGCAAAGAAAGGTCCCGTCGTGTTGTACGTGTTTATTCCAATAAATCTAACAAACCTGTAGCCACCTACACACCACCAGTACAACCGTTTTTCCCAACAGACGTCTGCTTTTGGGGCAAAAAGTTGTTGATTTCTGATTGGTTGAACGACTGTGTACACGTTACAAAGGTAGATGACAATGAGATCACATTTGTCACGTACCTGCCAGGCAACATAGTGCGGCCAACAGCTTTAAATGTTGATGTTTACAATGACCTGCTCATTGGGTGTGGCGATGGCTTGTTTCTACAATGTTCCTTTCCCGCTTCTTATTATGAATAGTAGAAGGTGTATCACAGTTACAAATTTAATTTCAAATCAGCTTCTGCTGTGGGAAAAGATTTGTTTTACACATTTTCTTAAACAGTTGTGTTTAACCAGTTGCTGTTTTTTCCTTCATCTACACTAGTAAGAGGTTGTACATTCTGGTTGCTAGTGTACTCAAGAGAAGGTTGCTAGCATTGATGACAGGAGCCACATGATGAACGGAACTGGAGTTTGCGTTCTGCCCTCTTTGTTCTAAACACGGCAAAACACCATCGTCGACATTAGGCTGTGCTACATTCACTTGCCTTCCATGTTATCTGTCTATAACGAACTTTGTACCTGTCAATGTTTAACACGTGAATAAAATAATCTCAGAGATAGTTTTTAGATTGTTAGAAAACTCAGTGTCACCAGGTCACATCATGTCAGCGTTGCGTTGCAGGTCTCAGCTTAGCTTTTGTTTATTTTAACCAGCAGTGAAAGAATGAAAGTCTTATAAGATTGTTGGATTTGTGATGTATGAAACTAGTGATAGATGAAGTTATCGTATTAATTACATTAATGATTTTTTGGAAAAGAAATCTTTTACAGCAACCTGTATCTCGTCGTCCAATCGTGTGATCGTCAGCGAACTGTCAGCTGGAATTTCGCTTCTTTTTGTGATCAAACAGTTAGAAAAGCTTCACGCATTTTGTGTATACCTGAACATGTACTAACGAGATAATTTGTATTATTAAGCTCAGGTAAACGTTATTCCATGCCAATATGTAAAAGTAACAGACACATGAATCGTTTGTGCCATCTGCGGTCCAGTTGCTCAACCTTAGATGAAGTGTCAATGGTTGTGTGTGTTTGTGATGTTGTAGATACTTACATGATTATTCTTGATGCAAGTTGTTTGTTTTACAGTATACAGATATATATAATTTGCCTCTTTTTCACGTGCTAATGTACATCTTGCACCTTGCAGTGAACTTGTTCTACTTTTACTTTTACCTTTATTTTTAACTTTACTGCAACTAGAACACCTTCCCTTGTTTAAATTTGTCCACTGGGACCAATAAAGTTGATCATTGTCATTGTCATTGTCATTGTCATTGTCATTGTTGCTGAGAGCTAAATCGCAAGTCGTCGCGAGGACGGACTGCTCTTCCGCCAGACTGCTGTGGGCTGCTGACCATGCGAATATACCGAGTGATTCGTTTTGTTTTTATTTTGTGGGGATATTTGTTTGCATATTAGTCAATGCTATTCATTGGCGCTTTTTTTTCGTATCTTTTTCGTTTTCTTTAATTTCTCTTTCTTTCCTCTTTTACAGTTGGTCGGTCGCATCTAGTGACCGCTAATAAACATATATTTTGTACAGCCCCTACGTGTGTGTGTTTATCTGTTCACTGAGGAGCTATTGGCTTCGCTGCTCACATCGGACAAGTGAGTGCTGGTCGTGTGTGACTGTGAGTGTGTGACTGTGAGTGTGTGACTGTGAGTGTGTGACTGTGAGTGTGTGATTGTGAGTGTGTGACTGTCAATGTGTGACTGTGAGTGTGTGACTGTGAGTGTGTGACTGTGAGTGTGTGATTGTGAGTGTGTGACTGTGAGTGTGTGACTGTGAGTGTGTGATTGTGAGTGTGTGACTGTAAGTGTGTCTGTGAGAGAAAGTTCCACCAGAGAGCTTAGATATATATCTAAGCTCTCTGGTTCCACAACCCACGATCGCGTTACGCGTCAGGTACAGTTTATTAAAGTTTATTTTGTTGGCTCACTGCGCCTACTTAATTAATGCACAGAAAATATACACCACAACATTTTTTGTTTCGTTCATCATTATTTGTCTGCGCAGAAAGTGTGATCTATCTCGTGGTGCTGCGCGTTATAAGTTCACATTATTATTACTACTATTACCACTACTGCCTTCGTTTCCTCCAAATACAGCAACACAGCAAAGTCATCTGCTGGGACCAGGTGTATGTCAGGTGTAAGATACCTGCCCTGATGTCAACATAGGTTGGACACTAACAGAAAATGTTCTTCATCGTCCGTTCTGTATTGGCAAAAATAATTGTTTTTGTTGGATGTGTTTGAATATCTATTGATGTTTACTTCACTAATTCCTAGTCTAAAGAGTATAAGACTATTTCTGAACATTTTACAGTTATTACTCAGAGGTGTTTTTCTTGTTCGAACTTTTTCAAGTGTCTGTAAGTTAAGTACCTATCGCTCGACCGTATTTTGTCTTTCCACTTTTGTACCAAGCTAGCTTTCAGTCTTTGTATGAGCAGCAAGATAAAAGACCACAAAGCTTCCGATGATTTGGACAAAGACCTGGCCGCTGATACACAGCGAGTACAGGATGAGCTCAACTCACTTCTCCAGCTGCAAGCCCGCGCTCAACATGGCAGGAAAAGGTCGGCACGAAGAGCTGCAAGAACTCAAGAAACTTCATCCACACTAATAAGAGGTTGTATATTCTGGTTGCTAGTGTACACAAGAGAAGGTTAGTGGTTTTATGCTAGCATTGATGACATTGATGAGATGGTAAGCAGACATACTTGTAGTCTGTGTTGTAGCGGCTTTGTGCTAAACACGGCAAAACACCATCGTCGACATTAGGTTATGTTTATTCACTTGCCTTTCATGTTATTTGTCTATAACGAGCTTTGTACCCTGTCAATGTTTAAAATGTGAATAAAATAATCCCAGAGATATATTTTAGATTGTGGCAAATGCACTGTCACCAGGTCACATTATATCTGCAGGTGTCTACTTTGCTTTTGTCTTTTTAACCAGCAGTGAAAGAATGAAAGTCTTATCAGATTCTTGGATTTGTGATGAATGAAACTAGTGATAGATGATGTTATCGTAGTAATTACATTAATATTTGGGGGATTAAAAAATATTTTTACAGTATCTCTTATTACTGGCACTGGCAGAATTTGCCGCCTCTTCGGGCTCTCATGCCCGAAACCGCGCGTAGTCCACTTCCGCTGGACGGGCGTACAGGACCGAAGGGTTTTTTAAATTTTTTTGGCGTTTACAGCGCTTTTTTTGGTAAAGAAATCGCTTAGTTACGATAGCTTGTGCATTTCTGAACGCAGTTATTTCCCTTGTAAAGGGAGGGTACTCTGTCTTGACTTAACTATCGTCAATTTTCCAGAGTAACCTTTCTTTTCCCCTTGAAAAAAAAATGGCGAGACGATGTACGATAAATATGCGGCTAGTTCCTCGGATTTTCAAAAATCTGGCATCATTTGTGACTTTCTATGGACAAGAACAATGTGTGTGCATTTCTTTTTGGTTTTCAAAGATCAAAATGTGTTCCTATAAGTCATCTTCTTGTTGGACTTCGTGTACGGTGACAACTTGTGTAAGCACGTGTAGAAAAAAAATTTCTACTTCATCTACCCGATTCTGTATGGATTACAATAATAAAAGTGAGCTCTCAAGCAAGTTTCAGGTAGGATTGTAAAAATTTTACACATTTTGATCTATCATTATCAATTTGAATTATTCTTCTAGCTCTTTTAGTTATTTTTTTATAAATTTTTGAAAATCCTTAAAATTCGTGCGTACCGGTGTGTAAAACTGCCTCTAGCTCTTCCGTCATGAAAGAGTTTATTTGGGGGATTAAAAAATATTTTTACAGTATCTCTTATTACTGGCACTGGCAGACTGATACACATGTTCTGTACCTGCATCAGAACTCACATTTTGAGTTAGTGTGTATTTGATTAGACAGTCGAGCTGTATTGTCAACATTGACAAATAAATGAGTGAATGTATTTTGTCACAGAATATGTCATTTTGTACTGGCAGATTGCATTGGTTATAAGTACTTTTTACACTAATATGTTAGTCTCATAACCGATGATTAGATGGAGTGGTGTGATGCTCATCTCTTTCAAAATATTGTGCAAAGTTTTACGAAGACTGTAAAATAGTGATTAGTGAGTGAAATGAACTGGACTGTTTATTTGATGGGTCAACGACCCGTTGAAAGTGTGGTGAAATATTGTTACATGATCATCAATCGAAAAACACATAAACATGCATAAACAATGAGATGGGTTTTGTCACGTGTCGCTTGCTGCAGGGGTGGTGGAGGTGCGAGGGCCAGGAGGTTAGTGTTATCTGTTCTATGTGGGGGAGAGGGCTGGGTGTCGGGGGAGACTAGTAAGTAAGTAAAAGATCCGCTTTGTAGTGAGATGTAGGACTGTGGGAGATTGGATGGTTGCACACCTGGCAGGGTCAGTATTGCTGGTCTTGCAGAGTAATAAGGATGAGGAATCTAGAAGTGTGGGAGAGATGGAAGTTTTTATTCACTCGAAAGTTATACCGTGAGTAGATATTGTAGGGATTTGACATTAAGAAGAGCTGAGGTACGGAGAGATACTGGAGTGCTGAGGATGTTACTTGGTGTGGTCCCTAGCTTGGTGCATGTGACGGATCCTATCAACCTGTATCTCGTCGTCCACTCGTGGGATCGTCAGCGAACTGTCAGCTGAGGACAGACTATACTTACACCAGACTGCTGTGAGCTGCTGACCATTCTGAAGTTGGGGAAAGGGGAGGATGGACGGCGGTGGTTTTGTCTAGCACCGTGTTGCTCTTGGCAGTGGTCTGAGATGAGGCTATCTTTTGTTGTGTGTAGTCGAGTCTTTGTGTGGTAGTACCGGATGATTCGGTTTGTTTATTTTATAAGGATATTTGTTTGTATGTTTGTCAATGCTGTTCATTGGCGCTTTTTTTCTTTTCTTTTTCGTTTTAATTTCTTTGTGACTTTCTAATAAACATATATTTTGTACAGCCCCTATGTGTGTGTTTATCTGTTCACTGAGGAGCGGTTGGCTTCGTTGCTCACGTCGGGCGAGTGAGTGCTTGTGTGTGACTGTGAGTGTGTGACTGTGTGTGTGTGTCTGTGAGAGCAAGTTCTGCAAAGCCCATCACGTTACGCGACATGTATACGTTCGTAGCATTTCTACCTCCCCCTCCACACACACACACGACGCCGCGTGCGTACACACATACATCCTCACACACTCACACATACACACACTCGCATTCACATACACAGTGTATACGAGTTGACCATCAGGTCTAATGTAAGTAATCACAACGTATAGAGTCATGCATGCTATGGTCAAGCACTCTACTAAAATTGTGTGCCGGAGGCGAATATAATGTGACATAATATTACAAATCGTCTGCACTCATCCAAACCATTCTTCGGTCGCCCTCTCTTTTTTCTTTCATATCAGAAATTTATAAATTGAGAGAAAAAGAAATAAATGGAATGAAGAAACAAGAAACCTTTAATGTGAGCTTTTCCTTACAAGTGCAGGAATCAGTGTCACGAGCCTCCTTTTTTTTAATTTTTTTTAGAGATGCGATGATTAATGATGAATGTAAACCTTTCGGATCGCCAGTTACCTTTAGTGTGTTCATGTTTGGGAAAAACTATAATGATGCAGAATAAATATCAAGTAGGTCACGGGTGTCGAACACAGATCCTATGACATCGATACTTGGTAGAGTCATTTTGTGGAGTTTCTTAATTAAAAATTTGGGTACTCCAGGGAAAATAATGACATTAAGTGACTCAAATCAACAAGTTAATTAAGAGTATAATCAAAGGTGTTCTTTATGAAAGTAGAACAATTTTAGAGGTCAAAGTTGATACCACAGGGAGGGACAAGAAAATTGGTTTTTATACTAATTTCTCGTAGAAGCAGTAACTAAAGCTATGCAGAGAAAGAACAGTATCTGAACTTGCGATAGTTCCAACCTCTTGATTTACTCTAATGAATATTCCAGAAACTTTTAAAAAAGTGTCAGTTATGACTATACGAGTGTGAAGGTGTTGAAGACTGTGACCTTATCTCACCTGTCCTACATGTCAGCGACCTCAAGCCTTTCACCAGATACACGCTGCTATTGGTACTGTGGCTATAACCATGGCAACGAAAGCAACTCTTTTCTTTTTTAGACATCAACATCGCTAAAGGATATCCCATGAAACCCTTTATCAACCATCTGGCCCAGAGACTGTTGCTGCTGCTGGAATCGCTGCTGGTTATGTGCAAGCGGTGCAGCGATCCGTAAATTGTTATTTTACATCCCTTTCTTAAATGGATTGTAAAGCTCCTTGAGTCTCGTAGATGTTGGAGAAGCACGCTATACAAATGTACTTGTTGTTGTTGTTGTTGTTGTTGTTGTTGTTGTTGTTGTTCTTCTTCTTCTTCTTCTTCTTCTTCTTATTATTATTATTATTATTATTATTATTACGCTGATGCTGTTGTTGGAAAAAAATTTACATTTACAAGGGATCCCGAGAGGTCGTCTGCCCCAGGGCCCGTCCTGGCTCTCGGCGGCCCTGCGAGACCATGCATTACCAAAGTGTGCATAGTGAGAACGCTTGAGTATTCTCTCTCATTCATTTTTATTTTGATCATGTTAATTATACGATAATTTTAAAACAAAAAATAGAAACGAAAAAAAACCCTAACATTTACACTTTTTAAAAAGTTCTTGGGAGGACAAGGATCACAGTTCTGACCGAATTAACCAGATCGCATTACATCTACCTGCAATGCATTATCAACGCACGCTGCTGATCAAAATACAAATGTTTAAAATATTTTACAGTACGAGCATCATTCTACATTTGATTGTTATTTTGGGAAGATTAAAAAAAAGTCGAGCAATTAAAAAAAACTGTAGGAATAAATATGAAATGTGAATAAAATTGTAATTGCTTGACAGTTTGCTGTGTTTCCAAATTGTGTTTAAAAGTAGTGAGCTTTTTCACATTAACAGACACAGTTCTTAGCTTTTGAAGGTGATTGTAGGCTCTTACTGTAGCATTGTAAAATCAGATATGTTACGAAGAATGTTGTCGTGCAGACTGATTGATAGATGTTTTTTATTCTTATTTGTATCAATAAAGACTTGCTGCACGAAAACCAATCAAGTCTGCTTCTCGTTTATAATTGAGCATGAAAAGTCTTCTCTTTATCTGTGGCTGCATTAGTAGTAGTAGTAGTTGTTGTTGTTGTTATTATTAATGGAGACACAATATGTTATACTCGCCTTAAGATTGCGTTGGCCTTTCATTCATCATCTTCAACGTTGACAGACCTCTCCAACCTGTCGACTGCGGTAACATTCTTAGTCGGATGTGAGTTGGTCTTCTACTCAAAGCATTCTGTTTGTCATGGCGTGACACTGAGATGGTAACTGCTTGACACTATCTCCTCATTGCCTCATTTCTGTCAATATTTTTCTTCACTAACAGCGCAGTGTCACCAGAAAGACGAGTTGTCCTTCAGTCAGGAACTTGAGCGAGTAATAACAAATATCACTTGACAAAAATATTTTGAGGATTATGTACTGTCTGTAAAGGTGTGACACTGTGACTGAGATAGTAACTGCTTTACACTATTTCCCTGTCCCTTCCCTTCTGTCAATAATTTGTATTCGCTAAGAGCGCAGCACCACTTGAAAGACGAGATGTCATTAAGTCATTGACATGAACCAAGTGAGTAATAAAAAAATACCACGTGACAAAAACACGTTGAGGACAAATGATATGGAAAAGTTTTAACTTAATGAAACAACAATATCGAAACTTCTACTATATATCTTAATTTGTATATTTCCTTGTGCATGTGTGTTAATTTTTTTTTAAATAACAAAGAAAATGGATAAAGATCAAAAGAAAGGGTGATAACCGAGTACTTTGGATATTTCTGGGTCAGATAAGTTTTTAAAGGACAAAACGAGCGCTCAGCGAGAATCGTTCGCTGGAAAAAGTTCACATTATTATTATTACTTTGCCGTATTTTTCAGAAGCTAGGTTTGCGACATTTATTGAACAGAATAGCTGAAGGACAGCTAGAAGACAGATCAGAGTACATGTATTTACCTGTGCTATAACTTGGGCTGCAATAACATTATTGATATCTATACACAGACTCGCTCCACGGCTTACTTGAAAAGGTTTTCATTCGAGGTCCTGCGGTCATCAATGCAATGATTATAAAGAGTGATCTGGGCTATAATGGCCTCTGACAGGTTGCTTTATCCTGTAGGAACACTGTAGCATGCTTATTTGTATGCTTGGCAAGAGAGCACATTTTATAAATAGCGTTTTCGCTGCACTGGCTGTACCCGGGTTTGTTTCTTACCTTTCCCAGACAAGAAGGAACAAAAGTTACGACTTGAAAGATTAGTTTTCAGATCAGTGAATGATAAAGCAAGAGGACTACTTGAATACAATGATGTCGTTTCTCATCCAATGGAGAAGATAAGATTACAGGCAACGGAAACTTGGAAAAAACTAATTCCAACTTGCTAAAAAGACAGTATGTAAAAAAATCTATCTCGAATTTTAGTTGCTAAATTGTAAATGTGCTTGTGGAACGTTGCGTCTGAACTGGGATGCACCAGCACATACATTGATTTTAATCTCGATGTTATTATCTACGATGTATCGTTGTCTCATAAATCTCATCTAAACAAAGCCTTAATATCCATTTTCCTTCAGCTTAGTAGGATCAGCTACATTCACCTTATCTGGCACCAAAAAGCTCATTTGTGTTGGTTTAGTGCCAGTCTTTACTCGTCACTGTGCCTAATGGAAAACTTCAAAGAAAGAATAATGTCACTCTACCATAGGTGTAAAGCAGATCATGTGACACCCCTCCACCACGAGCTTCAGCGCTGAAAGCTCATGCATTGATCACAAATCGTCAGAGTGTGCTGTCAATGTCTTTCTGGTCTTGCTCCAGTACTCTTGTCTCACACACCCTGTGATGCATAACATACCCCACCCTATACAAGCTTATCTTTCTTTGTGTGTCGTGTAGTCACAACCCGTGACTACTAGAAAATCGAATGGAAATGATTGGAGGGAAAAGCAGGAAGTAACAAGTGCAGAGTCTAGTCACGACCCGTATAAAAGTCTCGCCCAGACTTTATTTACTTAGTAACCCATACATATGGCGTCGGTATTTCTTGAAAATGGGATTGACAACTCTGCTTGTGTAGTACACTGAATCTTCTAGGAGGTAATGAACTATTGACCAAGGCTAGGGAAAAAATACTAGTTAGAGGTAAGGTCAAGCACTAAGGATGATATTGTTAGTATGCGTAGTTGATATGTGGAAAGTTTGTAAGATTTATCACGATTTGGATTCGTGCCAAATTTCTGCTCACAGGATATGACTTGTGTAGACTATGATGGTCGAACTCCCTTTGCCATGACAGTGGCTGCTTTTAATTCCTTAGGAAGGTAAGTGTTCAGCAGTGCTTTTAAAAACCATGTGTTTCTTTGAAAATACATTTTCTTCTTCTCTTTCTTGTTCCTAATCGCCCCCAGTGGAGCATAGAGCGGCAACTACACCACGCCATCGGACCCGGTTCTAGGCGTCCTTCCCAGTTGGGACCATGGAGGTGCAGATGAAGATGCATTTGTATAGCGTGATTCTCCAGCATCTGTCAGACACGAGGCGCTTTAGTGCTTTACAATCCATTTAAGAAAAGGCTGTAAAATGACAGGCGTTTATATGTTGTTGCACCGCTTGCACAAAACTAGAGGAGATTCCAGCAGGAACAGTCTTTGGGACAGATGGTTGATAAAGGGTCATGGGATATCCTGTAGGGCTGTTGCTATCTAAAGAGTAAAAGAGTTGCTTTCGTTTGCCATTGTTATAGCCACAGTACCAAGGGAGCCATACCAGCGTGTATCTGGTGAAAGGCGTGAGGTCGCTGTCAGGTAAGACAGGTGAGGTAAAGTCATAGTCTTCATCGCATTCACACTCGTCAGTAGACATTTGGTTGTCTCTCACATTTGGCGAGCAGTGACAGATCTTCCTTCTCGCCAGCTCCAGCCTTTCCTATGAAGTTACCCCAAATTCAGTCCAGTCAAATGTTTTAAGGTGACACATTTGAAAAGAGCACAATCCTGACACTGGCAAAGCGAAGACCACAACAGACCAGAAATACGGATGGAGCAAGACGAAGGATGATAGGAAACGCATCTTATGACCAGACGACATCGCTAAAGCGCAGAGATTAAAGATGTAAACTTCACAGGTAGCAACCGTCATGGTTCGTCAATCAAAAAATGAAAAGCAACATCATTTACGACATCGGAAAATTTTAGATGACTAACAGAACTATTTCTCCAATATTACTCAAGAGTGTTGTGCTGCGTGAAGCAATTCTAAGTTTTAACTTCAGCTTTCTTTCTTCCAAAGGTTTCTTTTAGTAATTTAATTAAAGACTGCCAGTATATTTGTTTTGTTAGTATTTGTTCGAATAGTGGCAGTTTTAGATCAGTGAACAGAAATAATGAACTGTAGTTCGGAAGCACTGCTTTGAACGGTGCGTCCACCTGTCGTGATAATGCCTTAGCTGCTGGGTCGGCGAAAAACACTAATTCTCCCTCCCCCTATCTCTTAACGATGACTACAAGATCAAATGAATAACATTTGCAGGAAAAGTATTCGTGAAAAATACGTACAACACAATCGGAAATATCCGGAGGTTGAAGTCTACTCATCTGCGTAGATTTTTTTTTCTACTTTCGTCTAGTGCTAAAAGCAACGCTTTTAGTTTGATAGATTTTCATCAATAATAAAAGTATAGCAAGATATCATTTTCACGATGAATGTCCAGTTTGTTGTATTTAATGCTATATGAAAATGCTATTTATTAGAAATTTGGAACTGTGAACATTAGACTTTAGATTTTTTGTGTAAAAAGAGACTGGGAATGCGAGTTATTCCTTGCCTAGACAAGGTATTGGATGTTTAATTTTTTATTTACTACTGTAGTTATCTTTGTAAGTGTCAGTTAAAAAATCATGTGAAACATTTGGTCAGAAATATTGTTATTAAAAAAGAAAAGAATTTTTATAACAAAGAGTAGATGTACGTTCGATTTGCGTGTTCATTGAGTCGTAATCATTTCAGAAATTATTATCATGCGTTTATAGCCTGTTCTCTTCTATATTTTTTTCCTTTTCATCACCATCATTATGATCATCATTTCAAAAGTAATCGTGTCATTAATTAATCACACGATAATTACCTGTTATGATAACTGTTCATTTCTTTCACATTATTTTTATTTGTTCGCCTAATTGAGGAGTATGGTGACATACCATAAACCATTTTTTCCTATAAACCCTGACGTATTTTGCAGCATAAACACAAAAAAGTTACACCATTGTTGTAAAAATAATAACACTAATGATAATTACAACAAAGAGACTTGAGCAAGTTTTTTTTATCACTGGTGGACTTGAAGAAAGACCATATTAGATTCCCTATTTTCTGTAACTTTATTTCTTTTTGTTCATTTATTTAATTTCCACTTCAACTGTTTTTACAACACACATTTTGTAATGATTTAATTTCAGGGATCATTTAAGAATGAAGTAGGAGATTAAACCTTGCTGAACATCGAAATATATCAAAATTCCGCATCAAACATGGCTGGTCTGCAGGATAACATGACGTGTGCAGTCTGCACAGAAGTTTACAGGTCACCAAAGTTTTTACCCTGTCATCACACCTTCTGTCTAGAGTGTCTAGAGGAGTTGGCAAAGAGACATGGAGACACCATCCCGTGTCCTACCTGTAGAGCTCCTGCTACTGTACCGCCAGGTGGTGTGTGTGATCTACAAGTCAACTTCTACTTCACGGAGGAAGCTCTGGAGCAGGCACGTAGTGATGAAAGTCAATCCATGTGTCCTGTACACACAAAGAAACGTCTTGTATTTTACTGTACACAGTGTCACCAAGCCATATGCACCAGGTGTAAGCCGACCAAACACGAGGGACATGTTACTGAAGATCTGGCAGACGCAGTCGCTCGTTGTAAACAAACGATTGAACATGAACTGGATCGTCTTAAATTTTCAACTCCTTATCTAGAAAAGCAAAAATGCCGTTTTGTAGAACACAAGATGCATTTAGAAGAAAAACAAGTTGCGTTATCAAATCAGGTAAGTCACAGAAATGTGACATAAAATCCGATATCTTCTTCTATCTCCATGTATGCATGACCCTCTATTGTTTCTATTGTCTTCTTTTGCGTTAGTGTTTGCTTGTCTTTTCTCTAAGGTCTCAATATATAACATTAATAGCCTTTCATAACATGTTTTAGTTGTTATGTATCTTATGGATAAAATAATAAATCAGTGCACAGTGCTTTTCACAGTTTTTTCGGAGATTTGGAGAAAGCAAATACTCACATGTTAAGAACATTCGTCTTCGGACCCGTAGACTGGTGGTTAGATACCTGTGTATGGCAGACTTCTCCGAGTCGAGAGAACGGGTACCAGGTACCTGATCCCACAAAAGGTTTGGAAACATAATGCAGCACGAATAAGAGTAGATAGGACTTCCCCCCTCAAAACGATGGCTCCACAAAAGTAGAAGCAGTAAAACCTCACCATCCAACCCCCGAAATAAGTTTAGTATACAAATATATTTACTTTTTAGGGGAGAGGAGAAAGTTCAAATACCGAAAACAGTTTAACCATGAAATTGTTTTCTGTCAGATTCAAGTCCGGCATGACGCCATTGTGGCTATGGCAGGAAGATATCGTGACCAGGCGATGAGAGATCTTCAGGAATTGTCAGAGAGTCTGAGGAACGAGTTTACCGCCATGACACAGCCAGTCATAGAGAAGGTGAACTCCCTCCTCAAACTTAAGGAACACGCAATACACGCGTTAAGGTCAGTCTGTGACATGGAGATCCTGGAGGTGGAGAGAGAGATAGCACGGGGAGAAGGAAGCGCCGAGCGGATAAAAGAACTAAATGCTGGGTGGCCTTCTATGACTTATGTTCCTGGACTCCATGGCGATTTCACTAACGACATTGAAAACTGCGTCAAGATGTACATAGGATTGCCAGTGAAGCTGACAAAACAGATTGAGAACACTTACACGCTTATTACCGATATTAGACCTGGAGATAAAGAATGTTGTGAGGTGCACGCTTTGCGGCAAAAGGAGGATAAAAGTATCGAGGTATTTTATGGGGGAACGGGAGGTGACTTCTCTAAAGAGAGGTCAGTGATTTTCATGGATTATTATTCTGAAAAAACTATTGCTGAGCATGAGTACGGAAAAAGAGTATCACCCATCACGAGAAAAGATCACATAGTGGAATGGGAAGGACAAGAGAAGAGAATTCTTGCTTCAAAGGATGCCGGCATGTATTGTATAAATCAGAACTGTACGACAGGTGAGTGTTTTATAAGTTCAGTTAAGTTAGAACAAAGTGGCGAGAAGGATACGTGGTGTTTCGGTTCTCCTTTAATCCATCCAGAAGTAAACAGGATACATAACTTTGATGCTACTAAAAAAGGGATGTTGTTTGTTGTGGTAGACGAAGATAAAGATGAAACTTCAAATGACGAATTATGTAGGAAAGACGAAGAGAAGACGTGCAAAGAAAGGTCCCGTCGTGTTGTACGTGTTTATTCTAATCAATTTAACAAACCTATAGCCACCTACACACCACCAGTACAACCGTTTTTCCCAACAGACGTCTGCTTTTGGGGCGAACAGTCGTTGTTTATTTCTGATTGGATGAACGACTTCGTACACTTCACAGAGATACGTGACAATCAGATCACATTTGTCAAGTACATGTCAGTCAGTGGTAACATTGTGCGGCCAACAGCTTTAAACCTTGATGTTGACGGCAAACTGCTTATTGGGTGTGGCGATGGCTGGATTTACCGATATAACCTTCGTTCTTTTTCAATGACTTTATGAGCATCTATCAAAGAAGCATAGGCAGCAATAAATCAGTTTCAATAAAGTAAATAACAGGAGCATCTCCTGATAAAGTTGCGGTTCAATCTTCCATTGGGGGTGATTAGGAGCAAGAAAAAGATCTCTTGATTAAAAATTAGCACAGCGCTGAAGCCGTTCCCACATAGCATTTCCAAAAGTTATGCCGATGATGTAAATAATGCTTGTCAGATGAATGGTACTTAAGAGTCTACTTTTTTTTATTCCTTCCATTCTTTTTCTTCTCCAAATAATGGTAAACAGTATATTTTCTAGGCATTTCATTTTTCTCTCACAATAGCCAGCATCATTCGTGCCCCTGCATCAGTCCACGTAGTCGAATCACTGAGACTAGTCTTCGGCTCTCTTTTCCGTTTTATTTAAGAATAAACAATGTAAATATACCTTATTCATTAGGATATAAATATAAGTAAAAAAGTTTTATAAGAATTGCTGTTGCCAACTGAGGTTATTTTTTCATAAAATAAATGTTTAAAGTAGTGTCTGTGTTCTTAAAAATTACATTGGAGTAACACCTGTCGTTTTTTTTTTTTTTTTTTTTTTGTTTTGTTTTTTTGTCAGAAAAACCGTTTATTTAAAAATTGAAATTTGTGCTGATAACTATCGTGCTGTATGTATCGAACAACATGCATTAATTGTATTTTGTTAAACAGAGAGACATGGGCAGTAACAAAATGACATGGTAGTTTTAAGCGTATTCCGCTCAGAACTTTGGTCTCCTCAAGAATATTTTTACTTACAGTCGAGCCTACACCACAGGTCTGCATCGCGGAAAATGTTTCCATACTGTTTTGAAAATGAATATTTCAAGGAATTTTCGACGGCAAATAATTAATCATAACTGTCACGTGTCGCATGCTGGCTCAGCTCGAGCTTTAGTTCTAGAGGGGAGGAGGGGGTTGCTGCTTCACTGTAATCTGACGCAATTTTGTTTTGTGACATTTTTTGGCGGGGAAAAAGGAAAAGAAAGAAACAGAAGGAGAGCGGTCACCAGGGAGAAAGGATGGGCGGGGAAAGGAATTCCGTTGTGAGAACGGAGCCTTCCTGAACTGTGAGAATCCGTTGATAGAACGGAGCAACGTTTATCTGTGAGGCATATGTTTGTGAACATTCGAGTGATATTTCAGGGTACGAATGGAGAAGGGAGGGAGTAGTGCGTGGTAGATGTAGGTGTCCCCTTCTGTCCTCGACCCATCGGTTTTTTTTTTTTTGTTTTTTTTTTTTGTTTTTTGTTTTTGTTTTTTTTTTGTTTCCTCTCTTGTTCCTTTTATATCATTTGTTGTTGTTGTTTTTGTTTTGTTTTGTTTCTTTTTTTATTATTATTAAACGTGTATTTGTAGTGATCTCACGTGTGTATGTCGTTTGTTTTGTACTGAAGAGTGATTGGATCGGTTGCTACATGCGACAATAACTATAAATCAAGATATGACTTTACTTTGAAGACTTGTGTCGCTCAAAGTCGAAATAGTCTGGCAAACGAATTTCTGAAATATCTCACAAAATTGATGTCACAGCAAATAAAGATGGCGATCTGATCGTAACATAGAAGAATGACGATCAATTGGCAATACGTGTCAAAGACTGATGTAAATACAAATTAGGTAACTTCACATAGTAATAGTGTGAGGGAGTTTAGTGCTAGATGTGTTGTTCTTTTTAACTAGAAAGTCGGACCACACTTGATCATTTGTTTACATAGTATAACAAACATCTTGTTAAAGAGAAAGAAACGTCTTTTTGTGCATTTATTGACTATGAAAGATTTTATAAGAACATTTCTTATTAAACATTGTTTAACGTAGATATTAGAGGATATTTTTTCAAGCCACAAAAAATATGCACATCAAGGCCAAATCTTGCTTTAGGGTAACCCAATACTGTTCAGGTTATTGTACGGCAAGGTGAACTCAATGGCCATTGGTTTAGCTTTGTTTTTAAATGATTTAAAGTCCTATTTGTTCAGGAACATTATTGATCTGCAATCTTTTTCATGAATAGCAATTGGTGTCAAAATATATAATAATGATGTAGAAAGTCTGTATCAGATGTTCCTAGTTTTGTAAGCTGATGACACTAATATGTTCTGAATCTGAAAATATTTACAGGACGCTCTCACTGTTGTGCCAGGACATTGTGCCAAGTGGAATTGTATGTTAGTGTGCCCAGAGGGAAAATATGTAAAACGCTTGTTTAATAGGAAAATATCAAAGTAATAATTGACTTATTATTTGTAGGTGTTAAACTCAGTCATAACCATCAGTTATCACTGGCTTGAACAACGTACAATTGTACATGGTCGAGCACATCAGGCAATGTTCTCACTCCTATGATCATGTCTAAACTTTTACTTACTGCAGACGTACAGGTGGGATTATTTTCTAAGAACATTGCGCCTATATTATCATATCTTTGTAAAGTGTGAGTTTTGGTAATTGTAATCATCATATAACATTATACTTATGCTGCTATGAGTATTTTCTATTTTTACCAAGAACAACAAAATTCCTTGTAAACGGTACTTTAGGAGTTTAGTAGGTTTTAGTTTTATGTTATTGCACAAATTACGAGGCTGTTGTCGATATGAATTAGTTAATTTTTCGAATGTACCGAAATTTTCTAATATTGGTTATCGGGTTACTTACAACTTGTTTTCCACTATTACAACCAATTCAGATCATGTTATTGCAATTGAAAAAAAATTATTGAATAGTTCAAGGCTGTCGTGGATTTTAGACCAACAGGGCGATATAAACATTTATACACACTGGCTTAAATAAGTTAAGTAAATGTTTATTAGACATGTATACCCAAATAATAGTGCTTTGAATTGTATGAAAGGAATGTCTATTCGACTGAAATATTATTAAGCCTCTTTCTCATGTGAAAACAATATCATCCTATTACGAATTAAGAATTTCAAATAACAATTCTTTGAGTTCACACAGTGATTGTGTAGTTTACTGAGATCCTAACTGCACCATGCTAACTAAAGCTTGTGATATTGAACAACATTCTAGTTTGTGATTACTTTAGAAATGAAAGAGAAACATTAATACCTGAGTATTATTTTAATATCTTAATATCTTACATTTCATAAAAGATTACTTGTCAACTGTTTACAGTACAGATATGATTTTCTACCTCAGTACACGTAATGATCTGTTCAGGCCTCTCTTAGCCCCCACGGGGATTAATTAGGAGCCTAATTAGCATATTAATTAAAAGCGCTGGCTCCTACGCAGATTCCTCTCTGCCTGCCCCAGAGCACTGACCTGAATCTGTTGGTCCATAGGTATGTACATCTACAAACCTCTGATTGCTCTAACCCAGGGTTACTTACCGTACAACATGGCGGAATCGAGAGGCGGTACTAATCGAGTGAGAGAAAGACAAAGAAAAGTGACTGGAGAACTCATGCAGAAAAAAGCTTTGTGTCTGGCAGCGGCTGGAGGATCGAATGATTTCCAAGACACAAACGGCTCGAAAAATGAATGAAACGTCACAACGGTCACCTGTGATGGCTAAACACAATGTATGGATAAACAAATAGATACTGTGTGTGTATTATGATCCATTGTAGTGTTATCAGGTCAGTCAGATGATGGATAAGCTAACGGTTTTGACAAAGATAGTTGATAAAACTATCAAGGGCAAAAATCTTACTAAAGATTTGCTTTCCAAAAAATATAATACTGGTTCCCACACACTCTCACACACACACACACAAATCTTGTGTACGTCTTGCAGACATGAAGGTTAAACCGGTAACTCCGATTACATGTATTTTTTTTTCTTTTCCTGTTGATAACAAGCCTAACTCTAAATTCTTAACTCTAAAACTCTAAAAAAAGCTCTAAAAGTCTCTTAAAACTCTAAATTGCTAATTTTTTTCTTTATATTATTGATATTTACTCGTTCATTGATGCTCAAAACCTAAACTTCTGTCTGAACTGCACAGGTGTTTGAAGCCATGGCTTGAGGAATAAAAGCAGACTGGTTTATCTGCCTGTTAGGAGTAAGAAAAGGTGATTTCGATGGATTATACCTAATCTTAATACAGAGGTTTTACTGTACTACCCGCCAGGAGGGCTTTACTTAATGATCTTCCATAGAATAGCTTTCTTTTGACAGTTATAATAAACGTTAAAACAGAAATGTTTTTCAGTATTCACGCTTGATTGTGTATGTGTGTGTGTGAGAGAGAGGAGGGGGGGACTACTAGAGAAAAGTGCCAAAAATGTTGACTTCTTCGGTAGTGGTATGTAAATTACTGGAGAAACAGACATACATCTAAAAATCACGGTAAAAACTATTATAAAATGATTTTGGAAAGCTTGAGATACAGATAAGTACAAGTACAAGACACTAAACTGATTATGAGAAGAAAGAAAAAACTATACCACTTAACATAAAGGCTAGAGAAGTTCTTTTGCAGGCAGAAAACGCATATTAAATTTCAAAAATTAACTGTTTTCTACCACTTTATTCCATGATTTTTATCATGGATAGCTTGCGAATAAACCAGTTGATAACCTGCTTAGCAGCGAGATATCCACACATCAAACATGGCTGCTACACAGGATAACATGACGTGTGCAGTCTGCACAGAAGTTTACAGGTCACCGAGGTTTCTGCCCTGTCATCACACCTTCTGTCTAGAGTGTCTAGAGGAGGTGAGGACGAGACACGTGGTGACACACGTCGATGCCAGAGTCTCAGCGCTCGTGACGAAGGCCGCTACGATCTACGGAGGATACGACGTCTGCAATATCGGAGGGCCCTCCACGTGGCAAGAGACTTTTGTGTGGAAAGATGAGTGGCGAATATATGTTACACGAGTGTAGTGTGCTGTGTGTAGTAGTTAAGGCAATGAGGGATAGAGAAATAACGGGACGCCTATAGAGAACGGTCATATCTGACATTGTTTCATTTTCTAAATTTTTTGAAATACTCTCGATTATTAACAACTTTCTTCATCAATTTAGTGTAAGTGTGCGCGTACGTAAATCCCGGTGTGAGTTGGTAGAGGTGTCGAGAGTGTGATCAGCCCGTCTCACCTTTTGTGCGCCACGTATAACAACTCGTGACTACCTGATAACAAAATGGAAATGATTGGAGGGGAAAGACGGAAGTAACAAGGGCAGCAACGACCTGTGTACAAGTCTGGCCAAACTTTATTTACTTAGCTACCACTGACTAGGGCCTCGGTATTTCTTGAAAACAGGATTGACAGCTGTGCTTTTGCAGTACACCGAATCTTCATGGAGGTAATCAACTAGTGAACTAGTGACCAAGGCAAAGGGGAAGAACATTAGAAACGAGTCTTCACATTTGATAGAGGTAAGTTCAAGCAGTAAAGATTATAATTATTGTTAGTATGTGTACTAAATATGAGAATATTTTGTAAGATTTTGTACACGACTTGCATTCCTGCCATTTTTAAAAATTCGAGCTTGATATGAGACGTGTAGACTAACCATCACAGAGTGAAAGTAAACGAGAGTCAACAAGATGAAATAAGTAGCGCTCACTTGCTTGACTAGGTGTGTCTAAGTCAACATAGCCATAAATACTTTGACTTATACTGCTCTAGCAGCATGTCTTTCATTGGTATAGCGACAAGATGTACATTAAGGTATCATTATAGCTTGTCGTTTTGCTACTTTACACTGTGGGATGTAATAAGAACACACTGAAAATGTGGTAAAGGTGCCCCTCAAAATCTTCGCTCGGAATGCGTTTACTAACATTGCGAATTTCCAGGGGAGGGATCTACTAATCGGCGTGGAGTCATAAGACAGGTATTGCACCACAATCTTCGCCCAGTCGACCACCTGTTGCTAGTGGGTACCTCACTCCATAGGGTTCATGAAGTTAAGGCAATAGGGAGAGGAGATGGACACCGCCCTCGCATGAAGCTGGTCCCGAGAAAAGTGAGGTTTCTAACACTTCACATCCCCCGCCCCCGTCAGCGGTCCGGTGGCGCAACGGTTAGCGCCTGTCACCAATGCAGTGAAGGTTTGCTGCCCAGAGTTCATTTCTCGTCTCGGGCACGCTGTTCTTTCACTGCACGTGGCATCTGTTTACAGGGCTGGCTGCTTGCCTTAGTTGCTGACACGGCGTAAAACACCAATTCCCCCCCCCCGCCCCCGTCAACGACCTAAAAGATAAAATCGGGAATATCCGAAGTAAGAAGTCTACACATCTACGTAGATTTATTTTTGTCAAGTACCATAAGCACCAGAGAAGGCATTAGCCTTAAGTTTGATATGGTTTCATCAATAACAAAAATATACCAAGATGGGATTTTCTCGCTGAATATATGATGTATATATGCATGTGTTACTTATTAGAGTTTGGGAACTGTTAATGTCCATTCCTATTCACCATTTGGAGTTAATGAAAAATTCCACAAAACACGTTAAGTGAGCAGTACTCATGGAAGAAGGTTCCATGTTGCAAACATCTAGTTTTTGTCACTAATTGCAAAAGTAGTTCTGGTCAGGTCAGGTCAGTCCCAAGCCCGGTCCGGGCGTAGGGGGGACCGTCCGGCAGCAGCAACAGACAGAATTTTCCACCCGCTCCTGTCTTGAGCAGATGAGAGCAGGTCTGGCATCTCGCGTTCGGTCCATTCTTTGATGTTGGTGACCCAGCTTTTCCTCGGACGACCACGACGACGGCTCCCTTCGAGGGTTCCTTGTAGGATCGTCTTGGACAGGGTGTTGTGGCGGGTGACGTGACCGAACCAGGCGAGCTTGCGCTTCACTGTTGCCAGAAGGGGCTCATGTGGGCCCACGAGGGAGGTTACGGTGCAAAAGTAGTTATAAGTCATTTATGTTGTGGATGGAGGAAACATGCCAGTCAGTACTTTGTTGTTTCATGCTTGTTGCGGATGTTTCACGGTGGTGTTTGTTCACTTCATGTGCAGACCCGCAAAGGTCAAGCAACGCACCGTTAGAATACTGTGACTGAATGGTCTGACACTCTTTCATCTTGACTTTCACCATCGCTACTTTATTTCTACAGTCTGATGATATTGAGCTCTGGGCCACCCAAGACAACTAAAACAAACAATAAATCATATTATTACAGAGTAATAAGTAATACCAGTGTTGCTAAAGGAAGTGTTGTCAGTCCTTCTCCAGACAAGACAAACTAAAATAATAATGGACCTGAACTTCGCAAGCCTCTAAACAGGAGTCCACTTCAAAAGATGTGGTAAGTTTATTTTAAAAGAGTTGAAATCCAAAATGAACCCCAAGATTGACAAAATAAACGAAAATGTAAACCCTATGAGCGTTTGGATTGCCTCCCTTGAAGATAAGGATATGGTGATCAGAATGAAATCTCTCAAAAAAGAAAACAATGAACCGAGAAAATATAACATGGAGCTCAAAATGAGACTAGAAGACGATTTAGAAGGAAGGTCACGACGAAACAATATCATCATATAGGGACCACCGAAGACTGGTGACAAACTGGAAACGTGGGAACACAGTGAAAAGTTTGTGGCCTCCGAGTTCACTGGACCTAACCACCTGTGACTTTTACCTGTGGGGCAACGTGAAAGCAGATAATCCACAAATACTAGATGACCTGAAGAACAACACTCGCAGTATCTCAGCGACGGTCACAAAGGTGTATTGACACAGCCGGGCATCACTTTCAACATCTCTTGTACAAGGTCAGTAGAGACTAAACTCAGTAGAGACTAAACAGGTCTGTGCACCACCCAATCCAGGACATGATTTTTTATGTGCTTGGTCTCAGTCACAGACTGGGTGAAATGGAAGATATCGAGCAGGTCCGTGATCCTTTTTCGTAGAGAGATTGTCACAGACAGATGACAAGATGAATGAAAGATATGAAGGATGCACGGAATTGTAGTGAGCTGTATTGTGCCGGCAAAACGGGTTGCACGGGCCGGTTGAATGTGAGCTAGTTTTTGCGAGAGAATGTTCTAGAGGAGTTAGGAATACGAATTTATAGCGAGCAGTCGCCAACCTTCGGGGCCTTCATTGCAAAGAGAGACTGGAAGTGCCGGGACACTCTAACTGAAAGAAAGGCGGGACTGGACTACACAGCGAGTCGGCCATTATCAAGATAGCAGAAACGAGAGCTCTGTTCAAGAGGAAGCGTCTACGCTAGCTGCAGCGTCGTCGACCCTAGAGCTGATGTGAGAACCTTGGATGCCTGTCCCCCAGAAGAGGCACCTGACTGAGAGACTTCGACGGGGAGCCACGAGAGTTGCACTGCTTCCCCCAGGGGGGTGTCATGCGGCCCGGTGGCGCAACGGTTAGCGCCTGTCACCAATACAGTGAAGGTTGGCTGCCCTGAGTTCATTTCTCATCTCAGGCACGCTGTTCTTTCTCTGCACGTGGCATCTGTTTACAGGGCTGGCTGCTTGCCGTAATATAGTCTTAGTTGCTGACACGGCGTAAAACACCAATTCCCCCCCCCCCCAAGGGTGGTGTCCGTCTCCCGTTGACATAACTGAATACTGACCCGAGAGTCAGTGCTCAGCCACGACTTGCGAAAGTTTGCATCGTACCGACCTTTTCAGGACGACTTCAGCGAAAGATTCAATTTATTTGGAAGCAACAAGAAAACTGTTGTCTCTGGATTTACCTTCGAGGAACGTCAAATCTCAGACTGTGAGTAAAAAGGTTTATGGCGACTGCCGCTGACTTTAAATGGGAAGAAATTGACAATTTTTTTAGATTCAGTTACAGATAGTATGTGCAGTGGAGGGTGAATGTGGGGACGTGAAATTTTCTTTAAGAAGAACGTTTAGTGTGTTGGATAATAGTTTTATTAAATTTTGACAGGGCCTGTGTAGAGACAGATTTAGTGTTGTCTTTGTTTAAGAATGCGCAAATGTCACAGCTGAATGAGTGAGTGCGTGTAGAAGTGTACAAGTTCAGCTTGTGTGTGACAGAGATATTTTCATCAAAATGGACATTAACTCATTCAATACGGAGCTGCGGTAGCCCGTTCGACCCCGGTATACGCAGCAGAGAATGACCGCGAATGAAATCTCGACTGGTATTTTCAAAAAAATTATATTTAATATCCTACATTAACAACAACTATGTGTGATACTACGTTTTAAAGATCATTTAAAATAGATTTACGTGGTGTACATTTTAACAAATATACGTTTTGTTGTCTTGTAGTAAAATCAACTGAAAGACTGTAACTGTATCGGACCGAGAACTCACAAAATGGGGCCGTAGGTCAAAAGTTCGACAATCAGAAAAAATATTTATAAAATATATACACACACAAAAGCTCAAAACAGGCATATATTTAATGAGAATATACCTTTGAATTTTAATATTACTTACTGTTTTCTTCTCATTTTCGGTTGTTTGAGTACAAATCCACGTCGAATTGAGTAACCTGCTACGAATGTCAAAATGGCGCTGAAGTAAACAAACCTTCGCGTGGTTTTAACATGGAGAAAATACCTGATTGGTTGATTTTTTCAGACTTTAAAGGGAAGTAATCGAAAGAGGAACAATTCCTTAAGGTTCCCGTATTTTCTCCCCTTATGTATTCGTTCATTTACGCACAGAACTAAACACTCGAAAGACTCTACTGTGGTACAACAGTGCGTAGTACAGATTCAGGCTACGCGTGGGCTGCGACGCTTAGCGCCGTAGTACAACCGCGTACTACGCGTGGCGAATGATTTAAAGTGACCTACGACCACCCGTATTCCACTGAGGGTGTTGCAGTGGTCAAGCAGATCATGAAATTCTAATACAAACATATTGTCAGTCAATTGGTTCGTGCTACTGGGTGGTAGTCTATATAAACACATAAGAGGAACTTCTCTTTTTGGCAACGAAAGTCTTGCATTAACAAATTCAAAAGACGAGTGAACAAAAGGGAGATCAGTGCACAAAGCAAGGTGACTCACGAGAGATGTTTTAAAGATCACAGCGATCCCACCTCCGCGACAGGCACTAGAGGAATGTCCGTATACTGTAGTTACCTGAGGTCACATCAACACAGACACTCTCATCACCACGATATTTGAGACACGTTTCAGCTAATAACATAATGTTCAGATCATTGTCACTTATGAACTCAGATGGGACTGAGTTGTGAGCCTTAGACAACCCCACAAGAATGACGAGCAGGGCGAGATGTTTGACCATCAACAAACACAGTCTGCGTCCTGTCAGTGAGACAGGAGTTGAACCACGTTAGTGTTGGTTCATAAATCCCGTAGAGGGTGTGTAGTCTATGAAGGAGCAGAGAGTGGTCCATCATGTCCAATGCAGCAGACAGGTGCTGAAACATCACCACTGTCAAGGGCAGATAAAATGTTTGTGGTTAATTTGATCAGACTAAAATGCGTATTTACCTGTCCTCCTTTCTGATCCATTTCCTCCTCATCATTATCGTCATCCTTGAAAAAATAATCTTGTAATTAGTTAATCATACGCTAATTGTCTGCTTGATAATTGTTCATTTGGCATTGACATTTTTATTTGTTTGCTTGCTTGAGGAGTACAGCGAACACAACACAAACCATTTCATCATAGAAAGTTTGAATGATTGTACAACAACATAAGACTGTTACACAAGAGCAGTAATTCCTACTATTACTAATGGTATAAGTATAACAAAAAAGGTTCTTTGATCACAGATACGCTTGAGGAGAATTCAAATAAGATTAACTCTCTCCTGTCAGTTTATTTCTTTTTCTCCATTCATACAATTTCCAGTATAACATTTTTACAACGCTCCTATTGTAATGATTTTATTTCAGGGATTGTTTGAGATTGAAGTAGAAGTTTATACTTTCCTAAACATCGAAACAAAAATTCCACATCAAACATGGCTGCTACGCAGGATAACATGACGTGTGCAGTCTGCACAAAAGTTTACACATCACCGAGGTTTCTTCCCTGTCATCACACCTTCTGTCTAGAGTGTCTAGAGGAGCTGGCAAAGAGAAATGGAGACACCATCCCGTGTCCTACCTGTAGAGCTCCTGCTACTGTACCGCCAGGTGGTGTGTGTGATCTACAAGTCAACTTCTACTTCACGGAGGAAGCTCTGGAGGAGGCGCGTAGTGAGGGAAGTCTGTCCGTGTGTCCTGTTCACACTAAGAAGTGTCTTGTATTGTATTGTACACAGTGTCACCAAGCCATATGCACCAGATGTAAGCTCACCAAACACGAGGGACACGTTACTGAAGATCTGGCAGACGCCGCCGCTCGCTGTAAACAAACGATTGAACATGAACTGAGTCGTCTTGATGTTTCAATTGGTATTCTAGAATGGAAAACACAATGTTTTAGAGAAAACAAGAAGTATTTAGAAGAAAAACAAGTTGCATTAACGAAGCAGGTAGGTCACTGATATATGACAGAAAATCCGTAATCTGTTTGTGTATCGCAATGTGTGCATGACCATTGTTTCTGTTGTCTTCTTTTGCCTCAGTGTTTGCATTTCTTTTCTCTAAGGTCTTAATATATAACATTAAGAGCCTCTTATAAAAGATTTTGTTTGTGATGAATAAAATAAAAAATCAGTGCACAGTGCATTTTACAGTTTTTCGAGGATTTCGAGAAAGCAAATAGTCAAGTGTTTAGCTAAAACAGTCAACGCCGGACCTAGATGGGCGTTGGTTCGATACCTGTGTAGGCAGACTTCTCACAGTCGGGGGTATGGGTACCTGACCCCACAAAAGATTTGGAATGATAAAGATAAAGCAGCGCGAGTTGGAGCAGATAGGACCCTCCCACCACCACCACCCCGTGAAAACGCTGGCTACAGAAAAGATGAAGCAGTAAAACCTCCACATCCAACCCCTAAAGTAACATATTTACGGCTTAGGGAGAGTAAATTTCAAATACCGAAAAAAGATTAACCATGAAGTTGTTTTCTGTCAGATTCAAGTCCGGCATGACGCCATTGTGGCTATGGCAGGAAGATATCGTGACCAGGCGATGAGAAATCTTCAGGAATTGTCAGAGAGTGCTAGGAAGGAGTTCACCGCCATGACACAGCCAATAATAGACGAGAAGAACACCCTTCTCAAACTTAAGGAACGAGCTGTACACGCGCTAAGGTCAGCCTGTGACATGGAGGTCGTGGAGGTGGAGAGAGAGATGACACGGGGAGAAGGAAACGCCGAGCGGTTGAGAGAACAAAGTGCTGGGTGGCCTTCTATGACTGATCTACCTGGACTCCATGGCGATTTCACTAACGACATTGAAAACTGTGTCAAGATGTACATAGGATCGCCAGTGAAGCTGACAAAACAGATTGAGAATAGTTCATGGTTTTTTACCCGTATTAGACCTGGAGATAATGAATGTTGTGAGGTGCACGCTTTGAGGCAAAAGGAGGATAAAAGTATCGAGGTATTTTATGGAGGAACGGGAGGAGACTTTTCTAAAGAGAGGTCAGCGATTTTCATGGCTTGTGATCGTCAAAGAGCTGTTGCTGAGCATGAGTACGGCAAAAGAGTATCACCCATCACACGAAAAGATCACATAATGGAATGGGAAGGACAAGAGAAGAGAATTCTCGCTTCAAAGGATGCCGCCATGTATTGTATAAATCAGAACTGTACGACAGGTGAGTGTTTTATAAGTTCAGTTAAGTTAGAACAAACAGACGAGAAGGAAACATGGTGTTTCGGTTTTCCTTTAATCCATCCAGAAGTAAACAGGATACATAACTTTGATGCTGACAAAGACGGGATGTTGTTTGCTGTGGTAGACGAAGATAAAGATGAAACTTCAAATGATGAATTATGTAGGAAAGATGAAGAGAACACGTGCAAAGAAAGGTCCCATCGTGTTGTACGTGTTTATTCTAATCAATCTAACAAACCTGTAGCCACCTACACACCACCAGTACAACCGTTTTTCCCAACAGACGTCTGCTTTTGGGGCAAAAAGTTGTTGATTTCTGATTGGATGAACGACTGCGTACACGTTACAAAGGTAGATGACAATGAGATCACATTTGTCGACTACCTGCCAGTCAGTGGTAACATAGTGCGGCCAACAGCTTTAAATGTTGATGTTTACGGCTACCTGCTCATTGGGTGTGGCGATGGCTTGTTTCTACGAGATTACTTTTCCGCTTCTTATTTTGGAAAGTAGAAGGTGTATCACAATTACACATTTTATTTGAAATCAGCTTCTGCTGTGGGCAAAGATTTGTTTTATACATTTTCTTAAACAGTTGTGTTTAACCAGTTGCTGTTTTTTCTTTATCCACACTAAAAAGAGGTTGTATATTCTGGTTACTAGTGCACTCAAGAGAAGGTTGGTGGTTTTATGATTGTTAGAGTTGATGACAAGAAGCACATGATGATAACCATACTTGGAGTCTGTGTTCTACCCGCTTTGCGATAAACAAGCAAAACACCATCGTCGACATTAGGTTATGCTACATTCACTTGCCTTTCATGTTATTTGTCTATAAAGAACTTTGTCAATGTTTAATGAATGAAAAAAATAATCCGATAGATAGTTTTTAGATTGTGAGAAAATCCAGTGTCACCAGGTCACATCATGTCAGAGTTGCGTTGCAGGTCTCAGCTTAGCTTTTGTTTATTTAACCAGCAGTGAAAGAATGAAAGTCTGATAAGATTCTTGGATTTGTGATGAATGAAAACAGGGATAGATGAAGTTATCGTATTAATTACATTAATGATTTTTTGGAAAAAGAAATCTTTTACATGATTTCTTATTACTGGCTTTGGCAGACTGATACACATGTTCTGTACCTGTACCAGAACTCACATTTTGAGTTAGTGTGGATTTGATTAAACAGTCGAGCTGTCTTGTCAGCATTAACAAATAAATGAGTGAATGTATTTTGTCATACAATATGTCATTTTGTACTGGCAGATTGCATTGGTTATAAGTACTTTTTACACTAATATGTCAGTTTCTATACAAATGAATAGATGGAGTGGTGTGATGCTCATCTCTTTCAAAATATTTTGCTAATTTTCACGAAGACTGTGTAAAATAGTGATCAGTGAGTGAAATGAACTGGACTGTTTATTTGATGGGTCAACGACCCGTTCAAAGTGGGGTGAAATATTGTTACATGATCATCAATTGAAAAAAACCATACATAAAAAATGAGATGGTTTTTTTTTTTCGCGTGTCTTGCTGCAGAGGTGGTGGAGGTGCAAGGGTCAGGAGGGATGCCCGGCGGGTAGTGTAGCTGGTTGTATCTTTTGTGTGGGTGCCGCGCATCTTTGGGTGGAGACTATTTAGAAGGCAAGAGACCCGGTATGTAGTGAGATGTAGATTATGGGCTCTGGGAGACTGGATGGTTGCACACCTGGCAGGGTCAGTATTGCTGGTCTTAAATAGTAATAAGGATGAGAATATAGAAGTGTGGGAAAAGTAGAAGTTTTTTTTTTTTTTCTCTCGAACGTTAGACCGTGAGTATATATTGTAGGGATTCGAAATTAGCCACGAGAAGAAGTTAGGTACGGAGAGATACTGAAGTGCTGAGGATTTTACTTGGTGTGGTCCCTCGCTTGGTGCATGGAGCGGATCCTAGCAACCAGTATCTCGTCGTCAGAGAAATGTCAGCTGAGGACGGACTGCTGTGGGCTGCTGACCATAGGAGTGTTGTGGGGAGGGGACGATGGAGGGCAGTGGTTATGTGTTGCCCTAGTCAGTGGTCTAGGAGAGGCTATCTTTTATTTTGTGTAGTTGAGCCTTTGTGCGGTGCTGGGCTGTGCAGGTACCGGGTGATTCGTTTTGTTTTTATTTTGTGGGGATATTTGTTTGCAAGTTAGTCAATGCTATTCACTGGAGCTTTTTTTCATCTCTTTCGTTTTCTTTTCTTTTGTCTTTCTTTCCTCTTTTTGAGTTGGTCGGTCGCATCTAGTGGCCACTAATAAACATGTATTTTGTACAGACCCTACGTTTGTGTGTTTATCTGTTCACTGAGGAGCGATTGGCTTCGTTGCTCACGTCGGGCGCGTGAGTGCTGGTCGTGTGTGACTGTGAATGTGTGACTGTGAATGTGTGACTGTGAGTGTGTGACTGTGAGTGTGTGACTGTGAGTGTGTGACTGTGAATGTGTGACTGTGAATGTGTGACTGTGAGTGTGTGTCTGTGAGAGCAAGTCCCGCAGAGAATGATCGCGCTACGCGACAGGTATACATGCGTATCACTCTACCATTTATTTTTGTACTTCCCCCTCCACACACACACCAGAGCGCGTGCGTACACCTACACATATACATCCTCACACACACTCACATACACACTGTGTACAAGTTGACCATCAGGTCTAATCTAATTGATGACAACGTATGGAGTTATGCAGGCTATGGTCATGGACTCTACTAACATGGTGTGCGGGAGGCGAATATAATGTGTATTAGACATCGCCTGCACTCATCCAAACTATTCTTCGTTTTTACTGTTTTTTCTTTCATATTCAACGCACACACACATATGCCCACATACATCCATGCACCACACTAGTATTAGGCCATCGGCCCCAGTCTGACAATATTTGAAAGGCCAAACCTGTGAATCTAACCACATGAGGTCACATTATTCATGAAGTATTTCCAGTTTCACACAAAAAAACACGGGGAAGGTGTCTGTCGAAATACCTAACATTGGGAATCTCCGGAGGAGAGGTCTAGTCATCTGAGTAGACTGAGACGGGGGGTCTCCCAGCACAATTTTAGTCACACAGAACACAGCATAGAGGTAGGAAGGTTGACCACTGGAGGTTTTCTGTCAACACTTGCTGTTTGACTGAAATGCCATTACAGTTTTATTAGCTCCAATCAATCCTGTTGTTTTCGTCTTTCCAGCCATCAGGTGTGTCAGCTAGCGAGCTTTCTGACAGACAAAAATGTGTTTTCTTCAGTAACCACGAAGAGGTATGTAAGATTTGTACATTTGTTTGTAATAGAGTGACAAAATTGAGAGAAAAAGAGATGGAATGAAGAGACAAGCAAACCTTTAACGTGAGCTTTCCCTCACAAGTACAGGAATCAGGGTCAAGCCAAAAGGTCGCGAGCCTTATTTATTTTGAGAGATGCGATGATTTCAGTATGAATGTAAACCTTTAGGACCACCAGTTACCTTTAGTGTGTTCATATTTGAAAAAAATAACTATAACAATGCAGAACAAATTCAAGTACGTGACGGGTGTCTTTAGTGCACGTTTAAAGGATTCAATAGTGGGCAGGTGGCGGATATGGAAAGGGACAGAGTTTCACTGTTTTGGTGCACAGTAACTAAAAATCATGTGGCCACATGTTCTGGTGACAGGAATAGCTATGATACGGTGGTCATGCAGAGAACTAAGTGGTCTTGCTGGGTTATAGCGGAAGAGAAGTTCAGAGAAATAATCAGGGCAGGTTCCAGCAAAGAAATTAAAACAGTATGGACAGCTTGATTGCCAGAACAGAAAGGGAAACCAGTGCAGAAAACGAAGGAGAGTATAGGCACACTGAATCACATCTCGAGTATAGGCACACTGAACAACATAAAGATAAGTTACAAGATAACAGCAGTGGACAGCGAGGTACATATAGACACACTCAACAACATAAAGATGAGGTGCAAGAGTAGACCATAAAGCAATGGATGAAGGTATAAAGGGATGTAGATGCTGTAAGCAGTGTAAGATGGAATCGTTACATGATGGTTAACATGACAGACAGTATTGCCAGAGAGTTAGCAGGTCATAAACAGGCCCCTACTCGACCAACAAGTACTGAAGTGAGCACGGAGGAATTCAGTTTTGGCCGAATAAACAAGGTGGATGACTTCACGCTTGGGAGCATTTAGTATCTAGCATTTAGACAGTCATCCCACACCTGCATCCATACCTCTCAGGTCGTCCACGCTCCGTCTTACCTCTCCGCAGCTCAACAGGAATACTGGGTACCATGGCGGGTGTTTGTTGGGGTGAACTTGGGTAGATACAGCAGGAACGTAAGCTTTCAGCACGGAGCGGAGGTCTGTTGCAAGCCTGTCAGCAAAGATTGATGGTCGGAGGGATAGTTCGGTTCCTAAGTGATTACGAAACATAGGCATGTCCATGTCACGGCTGACAGATCAAACCACACACAATAATGATGTGAATAGAGGGCATTTGATACAGTAACTACGAGTATGACATGATTAACAGGTCTGTGCACCACCCAATCCTGGATATGATTTTTACGTGAGGGGTCTTTTTAAACACATAAGATGAACTTCTTTGTGTGGCAACGAAAGTCTTGCATTAACAAATTCAAACGACGAGTTTACAAAAGGGAATCATCACACACATCAGTGCACAAAGCAATGACTCACGAGAGATGTTTTAAAGATCACAGCGATCCCACCTCCGCGACAGGCACTAGGGGAATGTCCGTATGCTGTAGTTACCTGGGGTCACATCAACACAGACACTCTCATCACCACGATATTTGAGCCATGTTCAGATCATTGTTACTGATGAACTAAGATGGGACTGAGTGCTGAGGCTTCGACAACCCCACAAGAATGACGAGCAGGGCGAGATGTTTGACCATCAACAAACACAGTCTGCATCCTATCAGTGAGACAGGAGTTGAACCACGTTAATGCCGGTCCAGAAATCCAGTAGAGGGTGTGTAGTCTATGAAGGAGCAGAGAGTCCATCATGTCCAATGCAGCAGACAGGTGCAGAAACATCACCACTGTCGAGGGCAGATAAAATCTTTGTGGTTAATTTGATCAGACTAAAATCCGTATTTAGCCTGTCCTCCTTTCTGATCCATTTCCTCCTCATCATTATCGTCATCCTTGAAAAAATAATCTTGTAATTAGTTAATCATACACTAATTGTCTGTTTGATAATTGTTCATTTGGCATTGACATTTTTATTTGTTCGCCTGTTTGAGGAGTACAGAGAACACAACACAAACCATTTCATCATAAAAAGTTTGAATGATTGTACAATAACAAAACTTTTATACAAGAGCTGTAACTCTTACTATTACTAATGGTATAAGTATAACAAAAAGGTTCTTTGATCGCAGATACGCTTGAGGAGAATTCAAATAAGATTAACTCTCTCCTGTCAGTTTATTTCTTTTTCTCCATTCATACAATTTCCAGTATAACATTTTTACAACACTCCTATTGTAATGATTTTATTTCAGGGACTGTTTGAGAATGAAGTAGAACTTTATACTTTCCTAAATATCGAAACAAAAATTCCACATCAAATATGGCTGCTACGCAGGATAACATGACATGTGCAGTCTGCAGAGAAGTTTACAGGTCACCGAGGTTTCTGCCCTGTTATCACACCTTCTGTCTAGAGTGTCTAGAGGAGCTGGCAAAGAGACATGGAGACACCATCCCGTGTCCTACCTGTAGAGCTCCTGCTACTGTACCGCCAGGTGGTGTGTGTGATCTACAAGTCAACTTCTACTTCACGGAGGAAGCTCTGGAGCAGGCGCGTAGTGAGAAAAGTCTGTCCATGTGTCCTGTACACACACAGAAGCGTCTTGTATTGTATTGTACACAGTGTCACCAAGCCATCTGTATCAGATGTAAGCTCACCAAACACGAGGGGCACGTTACTGAAGATCTGGCAGACGTCGTCGCTCGCTGTAAACAAACGATTGAACATGAACTGGATCGTCTTGGTAATTTCATTGGTATTCTAGAATGGAAAACACAATGTTTTAGAGAAAACAAGAAGTATTTAGAAGAAAAACAAGTTGCATTAACGAAGCAGGTAGGTCACTGATATATGACATAAAATCTGTTTGTGTATCGCAATGTGTGCATGACCATTGTTTCTGTTGTCTTCTTTTGCGTCAGTGTTTGCATTTCTTTTCTCTAAGGTCTTAATAATAACATTAAGAGCTCTTATAAAAGGTTTTGGTTGTGATGAATAAATAAAAAATCAGTGCACAGTGCTTTTTACAGTTTTCGGGGATTTCGAGAAAGCAAATAGTCAAGTGTTTAGCTAAAACAGTCAACGCCGGACCTAGATGGGCGTTGGTTCGATACCTGTGTAGGCAGACTTCTCACAGTCGGGGTTATGGGTACCTGACCCCACAAAGGATTTGGAATGATAAAGATAAAGCAGCGCGAGTTGGAGCAGATAGGAACCTCCCCCCCCCACCACCACAACCCCGTGAAAAACGCTGGCTACAGAGAAGATGAAGCAGTAAAACCTCCACATCCAACCCCTAAAGTAACATATTTACGGCTTAGGGAGAGTAAATTTCAAATACCGAAAAAGGATTCACCATGAAGTTGTTTTCTGTCAGATTCAAGTCCGGCATGACGCCATTGTGGCTATGGCAGGAAGATATCGTGACCAAGCGATGAGAAATCTTCAGGAAATGTCAGAGAGTCTGAGGAGAGAGTTTACCGCCATGACACAGCCAGTAACAGACGAGGTGAACTCCATTTCCAAACTTCAGGAACGAGCTGTACGGGCGGTGCGTTCAGCCTGTGACACGGAGGTCCTGGAGATGGAGAGAGAGATGACACGGGGAGAAGGAATCGCCGAGCGGATTACAGAAGTAATTGATAGGTGGCCTTCTATGACTCATCTTCCTGGACTCCATGGCGATTTCACTAACGACATTGAAAACTGCGTCATGATGTACATAGGATCGCCAGTGAAGCTGACAAAACAGATTGGAGATAGTTACAGATTGATTACCGATATTAGATGCGGAGATGGAGAATGTCGTGAGGTGCACGCTTTGCGGCAAAAGGAGGATAGAAGTATCGAGGTATTTTATGGGGGAACAGGAGGTGACTTCTCCAAAGAGAGGTCAGGGATTTTCATGGGCTTTTATCATGAAAGAGCTGTTGCTGAGCATAAGTACGGAAAAAGAGTATCACCCATTACCCGAAAAGATCTCATATTGGAATGCGAAGGACAAGAGAAGAGAATTCTCGCTTCAAAGGATGCCGGCATGTATTGTATAAATCAGAACTGTACGACAGGTGAGTGTTTTATAAGTTTAATTAAGTTGAAACAAACAGACGAGAAGGAGACATGGTGTTTCGGTTCTCCTTTAATCCATCCAGAAGTAAACAGGATACAGAACTTTGATGCTGACAAAGACGGGATGTTGTTTGCTGTGGTAGACGAAGATAAAGATGAAACTTCAAATGATGAATCATGTGGGAGAGATGAAGAGAACACGTGCAAAGAAAGGTCCGGTCGTGTTGTACGTGTTTATTCCAATCAATTTAACAAACCTATAGCCATCTACACACCACCAGTACAACCGTTTTTCCCAACAGACGTCGATAGATAGTTTTTAGATTGTGAGAAAATCCAGTGTCACCAGGTCACATCATGTCAGAGTTGCGTTGCAGGTCTCAGCTTAGCTTTTGTTTATTTAACCAGCAGTGAAAGAATGAAAGTCTGATAAGATTCTTGGATTTGTGATGAATGAAAACAGGGATAGATGAAGTTATCGTATTAATTACATTAATGATTTTTTGGAAAAAGAAATCTTTTACATGATTTCTTATTACTGGCTTTGGCAGACTGATACACATGTTCTGTACCTGCACCAGAACTCACATTTTGAGTTAGTGTGGATTTGATTAAACAGTCGAGCTGTCTTGTCAGCATTAACAAATAAATGAGTGTATGTATTTTGTCATAGAATATGTCATTTTGTACTGGCAGATTGCATTGGTTATAAGTACTTTTTACACTAATATGTCAGTTTCTATACAAATGAATAGATGGAGTGGTGTGATGCTCATCTCTTTCAAAATATTTTGCTAATTTTCACGAAGACTGTGTAAAATAGTGATCAGTGAGTGAAATGAACTGGACTGTTTATTTGATGGGTCAACGACCGTTCAAAGTGGGGTGAAATATTGTTACATGATCATCAATTGAAAAAAAACCATACATAAAAAATGAGATGGTTTTTTTTTTTCGCGTGTCTTGCTGCAGAGGTGGTGGAGTGCAAGGGTCAGGAGGATGCCCGGCGGTAGTGTAGCTGGTTGTATCTTTTGTGTGGGTGCCGCGCATCTTGGTGGAGACTATTTAGAAGCAAGAGACCGGTATGTAGTGAGATGTAGATTATGGGCTCTGGAGACTGGATGGTTGCACACCTGGCAGGGTCAGTATTGCTGGTCTTAAATAGTAATAAGGATGAGAATATAGAAGTGTGGGAAAAGTAGAAGTTTTTTTTTTTTTTCTCTCGAACGTTAGACCGTGAGTATATATTGTAGGGATTCGAAATTAGCCACGAGAAGAAGTTAGGTACGGAGAGATACTGAAGTGCTGAGATTTTACTTGGTGTGGTCCCTCGCTTGGTGCATGGAGCGGATCCTAGCAACCAGTATCTCGTCGTCAGAGAAATGTCAGCTGAGGACGGACTGCTGGGCTGCTGACCATAGGAGTGTTGTGGGAGGGGACGATGGAGGGCAGTGGTTATGTGTTGCCCTAGTCAGTGTCTAGGAGAGGCTATCTTTTATTTTGTGTAGTTGAGCCTTTGTGCGGTGCTGGGCTGTGCAGGTACCGGGTGATTCGTTTTGTTTTTATTTTGTGGGGATATTTGTTTGCAAGTTAGTCAATGCTATTCACTGGAGCTTTTTTTCATCTCTTTCGTTTTCTTTTCTTTTGTCTTTCTTTCCTCTTTTTGAGTTGGTCGGTCGCATCTAGTGGCCACTAATAAACATGTATTTTGTACAGACCCTACGTTTGTGTGTTTATCTGTTCACTGAGGAGCGATTGGCTTCGTTGCTCACGTCGGGCGCGTGTGACTGTGAGTGTGTGACTGTGAATGTGTGACTGTGAATGTGTGACTGTGAGTGTGTGACTGTGAGTGTGTGACTGTGAGTGTGTGACTGTGAATGTGTGACTGTGAATGTGTGACTGTGAGTGTGTGTCTGTGAGAGCAAGTCCCGCAGAGAATGATCGCGCTACGCGACAGGTATACATGCGTGTCACTCTACCATTTATTTTTGTACCTCCCCGTCCACACACACACCAGAGCGCGTGAGTACACCTACACATATACATCCTCACACACACTCACATACACACTGTGTACGAGTTGACCATCAGGTCTAATCTAATTGATGACAACGTATGGAGTTATGCAGGCTGTGGTCATGGACTCTACTAACATGGTGTGCGGGAGGCGAATATAATGTGTATTAGACATCGCCTGCACTCATCCAAACTATTCTTCGTTTTTACTGTTTTTTCTTTCATATTCAACGCACACACACATACGCGCAGATACATCCATGCACCACACTAGTATTAGGCCATCCGCCCCAGTCTGACAATATTTGAAAGGCCAAACCTGTGAATCTAACCACATGAGGTCACATTATTCATGAAGTATTTCCAGTTTCACACAATAAAACACGGGAAGGTTCTGTCGAAATACCTAACATTGGAATCTCCGAGGAGAGTCTAGTCATCTGAGTAGACTGAGACGGGGGGTCTCCCAGCACAATTTTAGTCACACAGAACACAGCATAGAGGTAGGAAGGTTGATCACTGGAGGTTTTCTGTCAACACTTGCTGTTTGACTGAAATGCCATTACAGTTTTATTAGCTCCAATCAATCCTGTTGTTTCCGTCTTTCCAGCCATCAGGTGTGTCAGCTAGCGAGCTTTATGACAGACAAAAATGTGTTTTCTTCAGTAACCACGAAGAGGTATGTAAGATTTATACACTTGTTTGTAATAGAGTGACAAAACTGAGAGAAAAAGAGATGGAATGAAAAGACAAGCAAACCTTTAACGCGAGCTTTCCCTCACAAGTACAGGAATCGGGGTCAAACCAAAAGGTCGCGAGCCTTATTTATTTTGAGAGAGGCCATGATTTCAGTATGAATGTAAACCTTTCGGACCACCAGTTACCTTTAGTGTGTTCATATTTGAAAAAAATAACTATAACAATGCAGAACAAGTTCAAGTACGTGACGGGTGTCGAACACAGATCCTATGACATTGATACCTGGTAGTCATTTGTTGGAGTTCTGTGTTTGGGGGGACTAGCATTGTGTAGACTGTTGTTGGGAGTGGTGTTCAAGGAAGAGGTGTGTCCTAAGTGCAAATTAAAAGGATTCAGACAGAGATCTTAGTGGTCTTGCTTGGATGTAGCGGAAAAGAAGTTCAGAGAAATAATCAGGGCAGGTGCCAGCAAAGAAATTAAAACAGCACGGACAGTTTGATTGCGAGAACAGACTGGAAGCCAGTGCAGAAAACGGATGAAGGTATAAAGGGATGTAGATACTATAAACAGTGTAAGATGGAATCGTTACATGATGGTTAACATGACAGACAGTATTGCCAGAGAGTTAGCAGGTCATAAACAGGCCCCTACTCGACCAACAAGTACTGAAGTGAGCACGGAGGAATTCAGTTTTGGCCGAATAAACAAGGTGGATGACTTCACGCTTGGGAGCATTTAGCATCTAGCATTTAGACAGTCATAGCACACCTGCATCCATACCTCTCAGGTCGTCCACGCTCCGCCTTACCTCTCCGCAGCTCAACAGGAATACTGGGTACCATGGCGGGTGTTTGTTGGGGTGAACTTGGGTAGATACAGCAGGAACGTAAGCTTTCAGCACGGAGCGGAGGACGGTTGCAAGCCTGTCAGCAAAGATTGATGGTCGGAGGGATAGTTCGGTTCCTAAGTGATTACGAAACATAGACATGTCCATGTCACGGCTGACAGATCAAACAACACACAATAATGATGTGAATAGAGGGCATTTGAGACAGTAACTACGAGTATGGCATGATCAACAGGTCTGTGCACCTGGATATGATTTTTACGTGAGGGGTCTTTTTAAACACATAAGATGAACTTCTTTGTGTGGCAACGAAAGTCTTGGATTAACAAATTCAAACGACGAGTTTACAAAAGGGAGATCAGCGCACAAAGCAAGGTGACTCACGAGAGATGTTTTAAAGATCACAGCGATCCCACCTGCGTGACAGGCACTAGGGGAATGTCCGTATACTGTAGTTACCTGGGGTCACATCAACACAGACACTCTCATCACCACGATATTTGAGCCACGTTTCAGCTAATAACATAATGTTCAGATCATTGTCACTGATAAACTAAGATGGGACTGAGTGCTGAGCCTTAGACAACCCCACAAGAATGACGAGCAGGGCGAGATGTTTGACCATCAACAAAAACAGTCTGCATCCTGTCAGTGAGACAGGAGTTGAACCACGTTAGTGCTGGTCCAGAAATCCCGTAGAGGGTGTGTAGTCTATGAAGGAGCAGAGAGTGGTCCATCATGTCCAATGCAGCAGACAGGTGCAGAAACATCACCACTGTCGAGGGCAGATAAAATGTTTGTGGTTAATATGATCAGACTATAATGCGTATTTAGCCTGTCCTCCTTTCTGCTCCATTTCCTCCTCATCATTATCGTCATCCTTGAAAAAATAATCTTGTAATTAGTTAATCATACACTAATTGTCTGTTTGATAATTGTTCATTTGGCATTGACATTTTTATTTGTTCGCCTGTTTGAGGAGTACAGCGAACACAACACAAACCATTTCATCATAAAAAGTTTGAATGATTGTACAACAACATAAGACTTTTACACAAGAACAGTAACTCCTACTATTACTAATGGTATAAGTATAACAAAAAAGGTTCTTTGATGACAGATACTCTTGAGGAGAATTCAAATAAGATTAACTCTCTCCTGTCAGTTTATTTCTTTTTCTCCATTCATACAATTTCCAGTATAACATTTTTACAACGCTCTTATTGTAATGATTTTATTTCAGGGATTGTTTGAGAATGAAGTAGAAGTTTATACTTTCCCAAACATCGGAACAAAGATTCCTCATCAAACATGGCTGCTACGCAGGATAACATGACGTGTGCAGTCTGCAGAGAAGTTTACAGGTCACCGAGGTTTCTGCCCTGTTATCACACCTTCTGTCTAGAGTGTCTAGAGGAGCTGGCAAAGAGACATGGAGACACCATCCCGTGTCCTACCTGTAGAGCTCCTGCTACTGTACCGCCAGGTGGTGTGTGTGATCTACAAGTCAACTTCTACTTCACGGAAGAAGCTCTGGAGCAGGCACGTAGTGAGAAAAGTCTGTCCATGTGTCCTGTACACGCACAGAAGTGTCTTGTATTTTACTGTACACAGTGTCACCAAGCCATCTGTATAAGATGTAAGCTGACCAAACATGATGGACACGTTACAGAAGATCTGGCAGACGCCGTCACTCGCTGTAAACAAACGATTGAACATGAACTGGATCGTCTTGGTAATCTCATTGGTATTCTAGAATGGAAAACACAATGTTTTAAAGAAAACAAGAAGTATTTAGAAGAAAAACAAGTTGCATTAACGAAGCAGGTAGGTCACTGATATATGACAGAAAATCCGTAATCTGTTTGTGTATGGCAGTGTGTGCATGACCATTATTTCTGTTGTCTTCCTTTGCCTCAGTGTTTGCATTTCTTTTCTCTAAAGTCTTAATATATAACATTAAGAGCCTCTTATAAAAGGTTTTGTTTGTGATGAATAAAATAAAAAATCAGTGCACAGTGCTTTTTACAGTTTTTATGAGGATTTCGAGAAAGCAAATAGTCAAGTGTTTAGCTAAAACAGTCAACGTCGGACTTAGATGGGCGTTGGTTCGATACCTGTGTAGGCAGACTTCTCACAGTCGGGGATATGGGTACCTGACCCCACAAAGGATTTGGAATGATAAAGATAAAGCAGCGCGAGTTGGAGCAGATAGGAACCTCCCCCCACCACCACCACAACCACCACCCCGTGAAAACGCTGGCTACAGAAAAGATGAAGCAGTAAAACCTCCCCATCCAACCCCTAAAGTAACATATTTACGGCTTAGGGAGAGTAAATTTCAAATACCGAAAAAAGATTAACTATGAAGTTGTTTTCTGTTAGATTCAAGTCCGGCATGACGCCATTGTCGCTATGGCAGGAAGATATCGTGACCAGGCGATGAGAAATCTTCAGGAAATGTCAGAGAGTCTGAGGAGAGAGTTTACCGCCATGACACAGCCAGTCACAGACGAGGTGAACTCCATTTCCAAACTTCAGGAACGAGCTCGACGGGCGGTGCGTTCAGCCTGTGACACGGAGGTCCTGGAGATGGAGAGAGAGATGACACGGGGAGAAGGAATCGCCGAGCGGTTGACAGAAGTAATTGATAGGTGGCCTTCTATGACTTATGTTCCTGGACTCCATGGCGATTTCACTAACGACATTGAAAACTGCGTCATGATGTACATAGGATCGCCAGTGAAGCTGACAAAACAGATTCAGAATAGTTACAAATTGATTACCGATATTAGATGCGGAGATGGAGAATGTCGTGAGGTGCACGCTTTGCGGCAAAAGGAGGATAAACGTATCCAGGTATTTTATGGGGGAACGGGAGGTGACTTCTCCAAAGAGAGGTCAGGGATTTTCATGAGATACAGGCAAAGTGTTGTTGCTGAGCATGAGTACGGAAAAAGAGTATCACCCATCACACGAAAAGATCACATATTGGAATGGGAAGGACAAGAGAAGAGAGTTCTTGCTTCAAAGAATGCCGGCATGTATTGTATAAATCAGAACTGTACCACAGGTGAGTGTTTTATAAGTTCAGTTAAGTTAGAACAAACAGACGAGAAGGAAACATGGTGTTTCGGTTCTCCTTTAATCTATCCAGAAGTAAACAGGATACATAACTTTGATGCTGACAAAGACGGGATGTTGTTTGCTGTGGTAGACGAAGATAAAGATGAAACTTCAAATGATGAATCAATTATAAGAGATGAAGAGAACACGTGCAAAGAAAGGTCCCGTCGTGTTGTACGTGTTTATTCCAATAAATGTAACAAATCTGTAGCCACCTACACACCACCAGTACAACCGTTTTTCCCAACAGACGTGTGCTTTTGGGGCAAAAAGTTGGTGATATCTGATTGGATGAACGACTGTGTACACGTTACACAGGTAGATAACAATGAGATCACATTTGTCGACTACCTGCCAGGTGACATAGTGCGGCCAACAGCTTTAAATGTTGATGTTGACGGCAAACTGCTCATTGGGTGTGGCGATGGCTTGTTTCTACGAGGTCTCCTTACCGCTTCTTGTTATGAAATGTAGAAGGTGTATCCCAATTACATATTTTATTTGAAATCAGCTTCTGCTGTGTGCAAAGATTTGTTTTACACATTTTCTTAAACAGTTGTGTTTAACCAGTTTCTTTTTTCTTCATCCACACTAATAAGAGGTTGTATATTCTGATTGCTAGTGTACTGAAGAGAAGGTTGGTGCCTTTATGCTTGCTACCATTGATGACATTGATGAGATGGTAAGCAGACATACACTCGTAGTCTGTGTTGTAGCGGCTTTGTGCTAAACACGGCAAAACACCATCGTCGACATTAAGTTATGTTTATTCACTTGCCTTATTTGTCTATAACGAGCTTTGTACCCTGTCAATGTTTAAAATGTGAATAAAATAATCCCAGAGATATATTTTAGATTGTGGCAAACGCAATGTTACCAGGTCACATTATATCTGCAGCTGTCAGCTTTGCTTTTGTCTTTTTAACCAGCAGTAAAAGAATGAAAGTCTGATAAGATTATTGGATTTGTGATGTATGAAACCAGTGATAGATGAAGTTATCGTATTAATTACATTAATTTTTGGGGGATAAAAAATATTTTTACATTATTTCTTATTACTAGCACTAGCAGACTGATACACATGTTCTGTACCTGCACCAGAACTCACATTTTGAGTTAGTGTGTATTTGATTAAACAGTCGAGCTGTCTTGTCAACATTGATAAATAAATGAGTGAATGTATTTTGTCACAGAATATGTCATTTCGTACTGGTAGATTGCATTGGTTATGAGTACTTTTTACAGTTATATATGTTAGTTTCATAACCGATGATTATATGGAGTGGTGTGATGCCCATTTCTTTCAAAATATTGTGCAAAGTTTTACGAAGACTGTGTAAAATAGTGATTAGTGAGTGAAATGAACTGGACTGTTTATTTGATGGATCAACGACCCGTTGAAAGTGAGGTGAAATATTGTTACATGATCATCAATCGAAAGAAAACATAAACATGCATAAACAATGAGATGGGTTTTGTCACGTGTCGCTTGCTGCAGGGGTGGTGGAGGTGCGAGGGCCAGGAGGATAGTGTTATCTGTTCTATGTGGGGGAGAGGGCTGGGTGTCGGGGGAGACTAGTAAGTAAGTAAAAGATCCGCTTTGTAGTGAGATGTAGGGCTGTGGGAGATTGGATGGGCGCACACCTGGCAGGGTCAGTATTTCTGGTCTTGCAGAGTTATAAGGATGAGGAATCTAGAAGTGTGGGAGAGATGGAAGTTTTTATTCACTCGAACGTTATACCGTGAGTAGATATTGTAGGGATTCGACATTAACAAGAGCTTAGGTACGGAGAGATACTGGCGTGCCGAGGATGTTACTTGGTGTGGTCCCTCGCTTGGTGCATGGGACGGATCCTATCAACCTGTACCTCGTATTCCATTCGTGGGATCGTCAGTGAACTGTCAGCTGAGGACGGACTATACTTACACCAGACTGCTGTGAGCTGCTGACCATGCTGAAGTTGGGGAAAGGGGAGGATGGACGGCGGTGGTTTTGTTTAGCACCGTGTTGCTCTTGGCAGTGGTCTGAGATGAGGCTATCTTTTGTTGTGTGTAGTCGAATCTTTGTGTGGTAGTACCGGATGATTCGTTCTGTTTATTTTATAAGGATATTTGTTTGTATGTTTGTCAATGCTATTCATTGGCGCTTTTTTCTGTTTCGTTTTAATTTCTTTGTGACTTTCTAATAAACATATATTTTGTGTGTGTTTATCTGTTCACTGAGGAGCGGTTGGCTTCGTTTTAGGTTATATATATAGGATGGATTTTGTGTCGAAAGAAAACAACAGAACCTTTTCTGCTGCGTCTGTGAAAAAATAATTTTAAGTTGTTGTGTCTTTAAAATGACAAATATAAATTTACTACTTTTACAAAGACATTACATGTAAAGAAGTATTTTTAGTGTAGACACAATATTCTTTTAGTATGTCCTAGATGCAAAATTATTCGTAAGGTGGAATTACTTGCAAATTTGTTGCTATAACAGATCTGATGTGTTTTCTTTTATTTGAGAACAAATTTGGCAATGGGAAAAACATTTGTAAGTTTTGTTTTTGACATATCATGCAAACGTTTGCGTGTGCCACTTCTTTGTTTGTGTGTACCTGCGCTCGTTACATTTTTTTTAATGTCGTTCATTGTTAGCTCGTGTTGCCAGTCCATGAACAGTGGAACAAAGTGAATGCCATGTGACTTCGAAAAATCCGTAAATAATGTCATTTCTTGATGAAACTCTTCGATGACTCATTCTCTTCAGTATGACTCCAAACGTACCTACAGACACAATTTGGGAAAGCAGGAATAAGTCCATGTAGTTCACTTTCAAAAATCTAAATAAAGAAATAGAATTTTGTGAACACTGGCTTCTACACCAGCATCTTACTGTATCTTATGTTCATAGTGAAATTTTAAAAATGTGAAAGAAAATTGTTACATTAACTAATAGACTTGGTTTGTGTTTGTTTACACTCTGCACCATGTTATCTTCGATAAACAAGAAATTGTTGTAAGTAAGCGACTGTATCACAATTTACATATGTCTGAAAGTCCTCGTCACACAAGGATGACTATACAGTGTAATCGTAATCAGCGTGGTGGTTTTTTTCCCAGACCAAATAGTGTGTACATATTTTATATATGCTGTTGTGTGCAAACTGTATTTGAAATCAGCTGCTGCTGTGTGCAGATTTTGTTTGCACATTTTTTCAATTGCATTTAACCAGATCTTGTTTGTTCTTTGTCTTGTTGGTATTTTGTTTGTTTGTTTGTTTTTTCATCCATGCCGTTTGCAGTAGTTGATGACATGCTGACGCAGTATGAGAAACTTGGCTGCAATATGTCTCTAAATGTTCACTTCCTTCATTCCTATCTGGATTTCTTTTCTGACAACTGTGGTATGGTTAGTGATGATTTTTTTTAATCAAGATATTGCAGCAATGCAAAAAAGATAGCAGAGAAAATTGTCCACTACCATGCTGGCTGACTACTGCTGGACACTACCCAGAGATGCTCCCGAACATCTGTACAAGAGACAGGCAAAGAAATGTAAGATGTAGGCTATGACGATGTTTTACAGGTGTTAAACAGGTCAGTTACTATAAACATGAATTTCTTGATGTACACAATAATCATTGCAGATTACAAAAAAAAAACTACAGCGAATTTTACATTTTAATTGTCATATTCGTATCGAGCACATAAAAGTTGATAAGAAATGACTAATTTCATTTCAGTTACAAGATTTTTGTAAACAGTTGTTGACCAGTGTTACCTGTCTTTAGCTGGTGTTGTTAATGTATGTGCTTAAGATGTGAATAAAATAATCCCTGTAATCCGTTTTAGATTTTGAAATATTATTTTCTAATCTCTGGTGTGCGTTATGTGTGTGTATGCGTGTGTGAGCCCTTGCTTTGTATATGTGTGTGTGTGTGTGTGCATGAATGTGAAGGAGTTAATGAGCGTTTGAGTGTGTATTAGTGTGAGTTTAGAGATATATACATGTATATATATATTTAAGATAGTTAATGAGCGTTTGTGTGTGCATGAACGAGAGAGGAAGGAAACAGAGAGAACTGACCAAATGTTGACCAGTTCAGTAGTTTGTTGTAAATTGCTAAAGAAACAGTTACACACTTGTCTTAATTGTGTCAGTAGTAACAGCACAAAAAGCGGGATCACAACTGTGACAGAATGATTTGTCCGCAGTTCCTGGTACAGTTAGGAATATGTCCAAAACACTGAACTGATTTTGAAGACGGTGAATGTAATGATCTTAGGAAAATAAAGAATATGAAAGAGAAAACAGAACTTGTGACATGCAGCCAGACTTGGTACGGAATGAGCATACTTGCAGCAATGTAATGGTGTACGTACTTTGAGTCTCGTGTTCTGACCATTCAGAACTGCGTTCTTTATAATAAAAAAAAAGTATAATATACATGTATACACAAGGGAGATAAACTCTCTTGGCAGATACAGCTAAGAGTTATCATTTCGTGATCTTGAAGAGTCTACGCAACGGTCATAAAACTCTGCGACAGTCGCTATTTGTACTTGACGGCAACCGATGGGCAGGATGCAGTGAGGACTGATTGAATTTTGCTGATTTCTTGACAGAATTTTGCGCATGAAACACGGTTAGCACACAATGAAATTAGGCTTCGATTTTGTAAAAAAAAATCTATTCTGGTGGGCTATAATTTCTTTATACTTTCAATGGCATTTCATTGCAGTGATATCCATTTGTATGTAGATACTCGCAGTACAGCCTGCGGCATGTTTTGTGAAGGCGACTGGTAGTATTATTTTGTGCTCAGCGAGGACTGGCCACCTGTCTCCACCTTGCATATTAATTATGAAGAAGCGTGCAGTGTAGTCGAAACACATGCAGTGGGCCCAGAGGTGGGCGAATCCAATGGTCGTAGTGCACACAGACAGGTCAGTCACTAAAGCCATCATCAACAAAGGAAGGTGCAGAAATCCGTGTTAGCGACCTGCTACGCCAGATGTGTTGGCAGACTATCAACTAAAATTGTGATATAAAGGCGATACATGTCCTGTTTTGCTGAACTCTGTACCCGACACTCTCGATTTCACGAACCAGATAACGTAAACAAATTTCAGCAGCAGATGACCTTCTTTCACTACGGCCTCCCCGCCCCCAGCCTCTTTGGGTGTTCATATATGAATCCAGTTGCACCTGTATCTTTGTGCACAGTCGGCAACGAAGCTGGAAAAGGAGGTGGCCATTGAAATGTCGGCTTACTACACCACGACGTTTGTCGACAACACAATACGTACGTACCTTGCTCACTGAAACGAGTACTACCAGTTCTGCAGAGACATGAACATCCCCCAGTACCAGACAACATAACGGTTGTCCTATGTGCAGCCAACCGAGCCCGCAGGTGAAAGCTGCGAAAGACTTTTCTTAGTCACCCTCCCAGTTTATTAACCGTCTCTCTACGATTCTTGTTGTCACAGCTGTGTCCTATTCTATCACGAACTTTTATTACTGGACTGCTGGTAGACGATTTTTTCCAGTTTACTACTAAAACGAGGCAGGTGTGTAGAAAGCTTCCGGTTAAGTCACATTCATTGTTTAGGCTCGCCGAGACTAACAGCGGAGAACTTCGCAAGAGGCTAAGTGTTGGTCTCGGCAGACACACAGCAATCCACATATACACGTCCGTGGTTCTATGTGATATTGTATTAAGTGTGAATGTGTTTTTGACCTGTTCTCCTCTTTTTCTCCTCCGTCTCATTACGATTATCATTTCAAAGATAATCGTGTAATTAGTCGTACAATTGTTGTCTGTTTGAAAGTTGTTTATTTTTAGCACTGGCATTATTTAGATTTATTTGCCAAATTTAGTAGTATGGAGACATTAAAATAATACAAACCATTTCCTCATTTAAAACGAATTGTTTTACAACAAAGTAATCTTAATAAGACTGTTACACAAGAGCGGTAAAAAATAATAATAATAGTGGTAAGTATAACAAACAGGCTTGAGTAGTTCTTTGAGCACAGGTACGCTTAAAGAAAAATCAAATTACTTTAACTCTCTACTTTCACTTCATTTATGCTGTCCATTTATTCAATTTTCAGTCTACCATTTTTACATCATTCATATTGTAATTATTTATTTCAGGAATGGTTTTCAAAATTAACTAGGAGTTTATAACTTGGTTAACATTGGAACATACAAAAATTCATCAAAGATGGCTGCAATACAAGATAACATGACGTGTGCAGTCTGCACAGAAGTTTACAGGTCACCGAGATTCCTTCCCTGTTATCACACCTTCTGTCTAGAGTGTCTAGAGGAACTAGGAAAGAGACATGGAGACATCATCCCGTGTCCTACCTGTAGAGCTCCTGCTACTGTACCGCCAGGTGGTGTGTGTGATCTACAAGTCAACTTCTACTTCACGGAGGAAGCTCTGGAGCAGGCGCGTAGTGAGGGAAGTCGCTCCATGTGTAATGTACACAATAAGGAGTGTGTTATATTTTACTGTACACAGTGTCACCAAGCCATCTGTATAAGATGTAAGCTGACCAAACACGAGGGACACGTTACAGAAGATCTATCAGATGCTGTCGCTCGCTGTAAACAAACGATTGAACATGAGCTGGGTCGTCTTGACGCTTCACTTGTTGATGGAAAAAATGTCCCAGTTAAGTTTAAAAAAATCGAGAAGCATTTAGAAGAAAAACAAGTTGCGTTAACGAAGCAGGTAGGTAACAGATATATGACATATAATACAGAGTATTCTTGCGTATCTCAAAGTCTGTCTGTACCTCTCTTGTGTCTGTTATCTCCTTCAGCCTGTCTTTTCTCAAAGGTCTCTACAAGCATATGTGCACAAAATCTGCAATATGTAACAATAAGAACCTTCCATATCATGCTTTTGCTGTTATGTATTTTAAGGATAAAATAATAAATTGGTACACAATGCTTATCGCAGATTTTTCGTAAATTTCGAGGGAGCGAGTAGCCGAGTGTTTAGAGCAGTGGTGTTAGGACCTGGAGGGGTAGTTGTTCAATACGGGTGCGGACGTTTTGCCGATGGACGTTTCGCCAACAGACTTTTCGACGCCTTATGTCAGAGAGAGAGAGAGAGAGAGAGAGAGAGAGAGACAGACAGACAGAGAGACAGACAGACAGACAGACAGACAGACAGACAGACAGACAGACAGACAGACAGAGACAGACAGAGACAGAGAGAGCTTACTTACTTCTCAAAGAATGAAAGTAACTACTAGATTACACAACAATTCTTTATTTCAAACAAATTTTACACACAGACTTCACAGACAGTTCACTTTGATTGTCACAGATTATGCGCAACAGCTTTGAGAAAATCTCAAACATCCTCCTGTGCGTACATTGCAACAAGCGCTTGCAGTCGTGTGTTGACTTTTTCGTACTGCTTGTTTTTTCGCATCCTGACGCCCATGGCAAGCTGTTCCATCATAAGCTCGGTGCTTACCTGCTCCTTGCGTAACTTGCTGACAAGCCTGCCAAGTGTTGGGTGCGTGACAGACATTCGCTCATCAAAGGCACGGTGCCAGCCTTCGACCGAGTTATTAGTTCTGGGCAGGTTGTCTCCCACACGATTGTAGACGTTCCACATGGCGACGTCGAATTTCGGGCGTCGACGGCGTCCTCGCTGCACAATGCCCAGCCATGTACTTTCAAAGTAGGCGAGGAAGTCTGAAAGCGTCTCGTCAGTGTCGGCATCCAGCGAATCCATGAGCTGTTGAAACGCCTCGATGACGTCGTCAGGAGGCACGAAAGCCAAGGCCTGAATGGTCTTGATGACAAGAGAGTTCTCTGGCTGCAAGTACCAATCTTGTAGTCCAAGCGACTGGAGGTTTCTCCAAAGACATTGGCCAAAGTGAAAAAAATACCCTTGCACGGCTGTGGTTGGGAAGTGTTCACGGATTCTGCTGTTTAATGCGGCTCGTTCAAAATCTATTGTGATGGTCTCTGGGTTGAGACCTCTCTGGCCGTTCAGTTAAGTAAAGATCGCGTCATATGTGGCCCTGTTTTTGTTGTTTGTCAAACAGTAAACAAGAGGCAGAGTGTGAGAATCCTCAACAAGAACATGGATGGTGTAAAGTTGTGTTGCTAACGGAGCGCTGTCCAATGTTCCATCACAAAACCAGTGGGCGTCACGTGCTAAAACGTCACGATTGGATGGAGTGGTTAGAATAACGATATCGTCCGTTTGAAACGCTAACAATTGTTCTCCTCTCGTTGTAAGCTTCAGCTCCTCGCTGATGATGTCGCTGTCTGGAGCTTTCTGTATCCTTCAGATCATCCTTGCCAAAGTCTCCTTTTTTGGAAGAGAACCTGCGGCGGCGAGTGGAAATTCTGCTGTGCAGTTGTTGATTATCGAACTTGTGGCTTCTTCAGACTGCTTTGCGCGCTGTTTTATATCCCCAACCGTTTTCAAAGCCAGGCAACGGGCTACACTTGGCGGATGGGAATGGGTGGATGGACGGCCTTCCAGAACGTCGTTTACTGTCTTTAACCTTCCTTTGCACTCTCCTCGGTTTTCGCATCGCCAGAAAATTGTGACGTTGTCGGCTTTGGTGCGGTCCATGACATAGGCGTAGCCTTCGTGCAACAGCTTTCGCTTATTCCTCTTTGTGAATGTGAATTCCATCTGAAATGCACCAGATGCACTAGATAAGTTCCAAAGTTTAACGTGATGTTACTAATATGCTCCAGCAGACAGACATATACAGACACAGAGGCAGGAGTGTAGAGTTGACATGTGAAAACCAAAGTAGACATTGAGGGAACCTGCGCCCACATACACATATCTATATCATTTTTGGTTTTGTGGTAGAATTGAACAACGAGCTGAGAGAGAGAGACAGAGAGAGAGAGAGACAGAGAGAGATGCTTACTTACTTCTCAGAATCTTGCACATGTGTAACCAAGTGGTGCGTGGTGAGGGGAGTCGAACAGTGACCACAACAGTCCAGCACTTAAATCAGAAAGGCACGGCTGAGTCCCTTGTCTCGAGCTTTCACTTCGCAGTTTTCTCTACTGTCCTTGCGTCTCAGCTCTGCCCTCATATACCTATCGGGCGGGTACTGTTTGCGATCCTTCGCGATCGCATGCATCAGCACTTTTTATTCCATGCATCAGCATCAGCTCTTCCGCCAAAACCTAACAAGCGCTGGACTACCGGCCCTCTACACATGAATGAATGAAGCACTATCTCGAGGGAACGTGAGACAGATGACAAACAGAAATATTGTCCAGGTGGAAGGTGAACGTGAGAACTGGCAGAGACACACATTGATACAATGGCGAGAGAAACGTGTGAGCTAAGGGGCGTCACACACTTGACTTCGGCTAAAGGTCTCGCGTGACATGCCGAAATGTTCGTAGACAAAACGTCCGTCGGCTGAGGGCCCCTCACCGAAACCTCCGTCGACGAAACATACGTTGGCTAAACGTCCGTCGTCGAAAAGTCCGTGTACCGTTCAATAGCTGTGTAGAGCAAGCTTCTCCCAGTCGCTCCAGGTGGCGAAAATAGGTACACGATCTCGCAAAATGATTGGAAAGGTAAAGCAGTACGACGAAGGGTAGATGGGAACTCCCCCCCCCCACCTCCATCAAAACGATGGCTCCACAAAAGTAGAAGGAGTAAAACCTCACCGTCCAACCCCCGAAATAAGTTTAGTATACGAACATATTTACCGTGTAGGGTAGAGGAGAAAGTCAAATACCGAAAACAGTTTAACCATAAAGTTGTTTTCTGTCAGATTCAAGTCCGGCATGACGCCATTGTGGCTATGGCAGGAAGATATCGTGACCAGGCGATGAAAAATCTTCAGGAATTGTCAGAGAGTCTGAGGAAAAAGTTTACCGCCATGACACAACCAGTAGTAGACGAGGTGAACTCCATTTCCAAACTTAAGGAACGAGTTGTACAAACGCTGAATTCAACCTGTGACATAGAGGTCCTGGAGGTGGAGAAAGAGATAACACGGGGAGAAGGAAGCGCCGAGCGACTAACAGAACTAAGTGATGAGGGGTTTTTCAAAATTTATCTTCCTGGACTCCATGGCGATTTCACCAACGACATTGAAAACTGCGTCAAGATGTACATAGGATCGCCAGTGAAGCTGCAAAAATGGAGTTGTGATGTTATCGGAGTCTTTAGCGACGGTAGATGCGGAGATGGGGAATGTTGTGAGGTGCACGCTTTGCGGCAAAAGGAGGATGAAAGTATCGAGGTATTTTATGGGGGAACGGGAGGTGACTTCTCCAAAGAGAGGTCAGCGATTTTCATGGATTATAATCTTCAAAGAGCTGTTGCTGAGGATGAGCACGGAAAAAGAGTATCACCGATGACACGAAAAGATCACATATTGGAATGGGAAGGACAAGAGAAGAGAACTCTTGCTTCAAAGGATGCCGGCATGTATTGTATAAATCAGAACTGTACGACAGGTGAGTGTTTTATAAGTTCAGTTAAGTTAAAACAAAGAAACAAGAAGCAAACAGGGTGTTTCGGTTCTCCTTTAATCCACCCAGAAGTAAACAGGATACATAACTTTGATGCTAACAAAGACGGGATGTTGTTTGCTGTGGTAGACGAAGACAAAGATGAAACTTCAAATGATGAATCATGTTGGAAAGATGAAATGAGCACGTGCAAAGAAAGGTCCCGTCATGTTGTACGTGTTTATTCTAATCAATCTAACAAACCTGTAGCCACCTACACACCACCAGTACAACCGTTTTTCCCAACAGACGTCTGCTTTTGGGGCAAAAAGTTGTTGATTTCTGATTGGATGAACGACTGTGTACACGTTACAAAGGTAGATGACCATGGGATCACATTTGTCGACTACCTGAAAGGTGACATAATGCGGCCAACAGCTTTAAACCTTGATGTTAACGGCAACCTGCTTATTGGGTGTGGGGATGGCTTGTTTCTACGATGTTCCTCTTCCGCTTCTTCTTATGAATGGTAGAAGGTGTATCACAATTACAAATTTTATTTCAAATCAGCTTCTACTGTGGGCAAAGATTTGTTTTACACATTTTCTTAAACAGTTGTGTTTAACCAGTTGCTGTTTTTTTCTTTATCCACACTAATAAGAGGTTGTATATTCTGGTTACTAGTGTACTCAAGAGAAGGTTGGTGGTTTTATGCTTGATAGCATTGATGACAAGAAGCACAAGATGATAACCAGACATACATAGAGTCTGAGTTCTACCCACTTTGCGATAAACAAGCAAAAAACCATCGTCGACATTAGGTTATGTTACATTCACTTGCCTTACATGTTATTTGTCTATAAAGAACTTTGTCAATGTTTAATGAATGAATAAAATAATCCCAGAGATAGTTTTTAGATTGTGAGAAAATCCAGTGTCACCATGTCACATCGTGTCAGCTTTGTGTTGCAGGTCTGCTTTTGTTTATTTAACCAGCAGTGAAAGAACGAAAGTCTGATAAGATTCTTGGATTTGTGATGAATGAAACCAGCAATAGATGAAGTTATCGTATTAACTACATTACTTTTTTTTTGTTGGAAAATGAAATCTTTTACATGATTTCTTATTACTGGCAGACTGATACACATGTTCTGTACCTGCACCAGAACTCACATTTTGAGTTAGTGTGTATTTGATTAAACAGTCGAGATGTATTGTCAACAATGACAAATAAATGAGTGTATGTATTTTGTCAAAGAATATGTCATTTTGTACTGGTAGATTGCATTGTTTATGAGTACTTTTTACACTAATATGTCAGTTTCTATACAGATGAATAGATGGAGTGGTGTGATGCTCATCTCTTTCAAAATATTTTGCTGATTTTCAAGAAGATTGTGTAAAATAGTGATCAGTGAGTGAAATGAACTGGACTGTTTATTTGATGGGTCAACGACCCGTTCAAAGTGGGGTGAAATATTGTTACAATATCATCAATTAAAAAAAAAACATACATAAAAAATGAGATGTTTTTTTTTCGCGTGTCTTGCTACAGGGGTGGTTAAGGTGCAAGGGTCAGGAGGGGGGCCCGGCGGGTAGTGTAGCTATTTATATCTTTTGTGTGGGGGAGAGGGCTGGGTGCCGCGCATCTTTGGGTGGAGACCATTTAGTAGGTAAGAGACCCGCTTAGTAGTGAGATGTAGATTATGGGCTGTGAGAGACTGGATGGTTGCACACCTGGCAGAGTCAGTATTGCTGGTCTTGCATAGTAATAAGGATGAGAATATAGAAGTGTGGGAAAAGTAGAAGTTTTTTTTTTCTCGAACTTTAGACCGTGAGTATATATTGTAGGGATTCGAAATTAGCAATGAGAAGAAGTTAGGTACTGAGAGATACTGGAGTGCTAAGGATTTTACTTTGTGTGGTCCCTCGCTTGGTGCATGGGACGGATCCTAGCAACCAGTATCTCGTCGTTCAATCGTGGAATCGTCAGAGAACTGTCAGCTGAGGACAGACTGTACTTACACCAGACTGCTGTGGGCTGCTGACCATAGGAGTGTTGTGGGGAGGGGACGATGGACGGCGGTGGTTTTTTTTAGCAGCGTGTTGCCCTAGTCAGTGGTCTAGGAGAGGCTATCTTTTATTTTGTGCAGTTGAGCCTTTGTGTGGTACCGGGTGATTCGCTTTGTTTATTTTGTGGGGATATTTGTTTGTATGTTTGGCGCTTTTTTCTTATCTTTTTCGTTTTCTTTTCTTTTCTCTTTCTTTCCTCTTTTTGAGTTGGTCGGTCGCATCTATTGACCGCTAATAAACATATATTTTGTACAGCCCCTGTGTGTGTGTTTATCTGTTCACTGAGGAGCGATTGGCTTCGTTGCTCACGTTGGGCGTGTGTGACTGTGAGTGTGTGACTGTGTGCTTGTCGTGTGTGACTGTGAGTGTGTGACTGTGAGTGTGACTGTGAGAGCAAATCCCACAACGCCCGATCGCATTACGCGACAGGTATACGTTCGTATCATTTCTACCATTTATTTTTGTACCTCCCCCTCCACACACACACCAGAACGCGTGGGTACACGTACACATATACATCCTCACACACACTCACATACACACTGTGTACGAGTTGACCATCAGGTCTAAGTAATCACAACGTATAAAGTCATGCATGCTATGGTCATGGACTCTACTAAAATGATGTGCCGGAGGTGAATATAATGTGACATAATATTACATATCGCCTGCCCTCATCCAAACTATTCTTCGTTCGGCTTCTCTTTTTTCTTTCATATTCAACGCACACACACGCCCACATACATCCGTATACCCACACTAGTATTAGGCCATTGGCCCCAGTCTGCTTAATATTTGAAAGGCCAAGCATGTGAATCTAACCACATGAGGTCACATTATTTATGAAGTATTTTAAAGTTTCACACTGAAAACACGGGGAAGGTGCCTCTCGAAATCCTAATATTGGGAATTTCCGGAGGAGAGGTCTAGTAATCTGAGTAGACTGAGATGATGGGTCTCGTGCCACAAGTATACACATAGAACAACACACAGGGAGGAAGGTTGACCTCTGGAGGTTTTCTGTCAACACTTGCTGTTTGACTAAAGTGCCATAACATACAATTGTAGAAGCTCCAATCAATCTTGTTGTTTTCGTCTGTCCAGTCATCAAGTTTTCCAGCTAAAGTGCTTTCTCACTAACAAAAATGTGTTTTCTTCAGAAACCACAAAGAGGTATGTAAGATGTGTACATTTGTTTGTAATAGAGAGACAAAATTGAGAGAAAAAGAAAGAAATGGAATGAAAAGACAAGCAAACCTTTAACGTGAGCTTTTCTTTACAAGTACAGGAATCAGGGTCAAGCCAAAAGGTCACGAGCCTCTTTTTTTTTTTTGAGAGAGAGATGCGATGATTTCAGTATGAGTGTAAACCTGTCGGATCGCCAGTTACCTTTATTGTGTTCATATTTGAGAAAAACTATAACTTATATATATATATAAGAGTTATGTGTTTGGGAGGGACTAGCATTGTGTAGACTATAGACTGCTGTTGAGAGTGGTGTTCAAGGAAGAAGTGTGTCTTTAGTGCATATTTAAAAGATTCAACAGTGGGCAGGTGGCGGATGTGGAAAGGTGTCACTTGTTTACCACAACAGACAGACTGACAAACAGGTGTCACTTGTTTATCAAGGGTCAGGTTAGCAGCGACAACGAATCACAGATTCCTGACTACTGACGCAAATGACCTTGACGAGCTTGGGCGGACTAACGAGCGATGATTGATGTCTTCATCTCGAGTATAGACACACTGAACAACATAACAATGAGTTACAATATAACAGCAGTGGACAGTGAGGTAGGCACACTGAACAACATAAAGTTGAGGTACCAGAGTAGAACGTAAAGCAATGGATGAAGGTGTGAAGGAATGTAGATACTGTAAACAGTGTCAGATGAAGTCGTTACATGATGAATGTAGCCTTGTAGTCAGAGTGGCGAATGTGATGTGGAAGAGATTTCCACTGCTTAGCAGCACAGACGGAGGGCGTCCGTTGTCCGTATGTGTCTTTGTGGGAGGGAGGATCAAATGTGGGAGTCTGATGAGCAGCGAAGGTTTCAGGCAGGAGCGTGGACAGACAAGATTTCAGTGAAGTAGTGTGGGAAGGAGCCTTAAAAGAATCCATAGCATAGAGTTAAGAGCTTGTAGTCTATTCTAGCTTTAACTGGCAGCCAATGAAGAGAGTGAAGAAGTGGTGCATGTGACATGTTCAGATTTGCGAGTCCGGAAAACGAGACGAGCAGCTGAGTTGTGGACTTCCTGAAGCTTGTGGATGAAGTACTGTGGACAGCCAGCAAGAAGACAGTTGCAATAATCTAGATTAGACAGAACAAATGAGAAGATGAGAAATTTGGTGGTTGAGATGGACAGGCAGTTGATCAAAATTAGCCTGGAGGTCAAGAATCTTGTGAACAAAAAACTCTCTGAAGGCCTCAGGCAGTAAAGCAGGTGCAATGACTGGGCAGTTGTGGCCTGTTTGTGCGGCCCATGAGGTGGCTGCAGGTCATAAATACGCTTCTACTCGACCATCAAGGACTTATGTGAGCAAGGAGGAACTCAGTTTTGGCCGAATAAACATTTAGCATCTAGCATTTAGACAGTCATCCCACACCTCCATCACAACCTCTCACCTCGTCCACGCTCCGCCTTAGCTCTTTGCTATGAATGTAGGGTTACCATGGCGCGTGTTTGTTTGGGTGAACTTGGTCTAAAACGACGTAGAGGGTGTGTAGTCTATGAAGGAACGGAGAGTGGTCCATGGTGTCAAACACAGCAGACCGGTCCAGTAGAGTTCAGCCAGAAACATCATCACTGTCAAAGGCAGATAAAATGTTTGTGGTTTATTTGATCAGATTAAAATGCGTGTTTACCCTGTTCTCCTTTCTTTTCTTTTTCCTCCTCATCATTATAATAATCATTGCAAAAGTTATCTTGTAATTAATTAATCAGATGCTAATCGTCTCTTTGATAATTGTTCATTTTGCGCTGACATTTTTATTTGTTCGTCTAATTGAGGAGTATAGAGAACATAACACAAGCCATTTCATCATAGAAAGTTTGAATGTACACCAAAATAAACATAAAACTGTTATACTAATAATAATGGTAAAGTAAAACAAAAAAGTCCTTTGATCAAAAATAATGCTTGAAGAAAGGTCAAATTAGATTAACTCTATACTGTCACTTTGTTTCTTTTTGTCCATTCCTCCAATTTCCAGTGTAACAGTTTTACAACACTCCTTTTGTAATGATTTTATTTCAGGGATTGTTTGAGATTGAAGCAGGAGTTTATACTTTGCTGAACACTGAAACATAAAGATTCCACATCAAACATGGCTGCTACTCAGGTTGACATGACGTGTGCAGTCTGCACAGAAGTTTACACATCACCGAGGTTTCTGCCCTGTTATCACACCTTCTGTCTTCACTGTCTTGAGCAGCTGGCAAATATACATGGAGACATCATCCCGTGTCCTACCTGTAGAGCTCCTGCTACTGTACCGCCAGGTGGTGTGCGTGCTCTACAAGTCAACTTCTACTTCACGGAGGAAGCTCTGGAGCAGGCGCGTAGTGAGGGAAGTCAGTCTATGTGTTCTGTACACACACAGAAACGTCTTGTATTGTACTGTACACAGTGTCACCAAGCCATATGTACCAGGTGTAAACTGACCAAACACGAGGGACACGTTACAGAAGATCTGTCAGATGCAGTCGCTCGCTGTAAACAAACGATTGAACATGAACTGGGTCGTCTTGACACTTCAATTGGTATTCTAGAAAAGCAAAAATTCTGTTTTGAAGAACACAAGACGCATTTAGAAGAAAAAAAAATTGCATTATTAAATCAGGTAGGTCACAGATATATGACATAAAATTTGAAATCTTTTTGTGCATCTCGATGTTTGCATGACCATCTATTGTTTTTGTTGTCTTCTTTTGCATCAATGTTTTTGTTTCTCTAAGGTCTCAATACATAACCTTAAAACCCTTTAATAACATATTTTGGTTGTTATGTATTTTATGAATAAAATAATAAATCAGTGCACAATGTTTTTCAAAGTTTTTCTGTGATTTCGAGAAAGCAAATAGTCAAGTGTTTAGAACAGTCGTGTCCGGACCCGGAGGCGCGTTTGTTCCATACCTATGTAGGGCATACTTCTCCTAGCTGAGGGAATGTATACCTGACCTCACAAAAGGTTTGGAAAGATGAAGCAGTACGAGTAAGAGTAGATGGGACTACCTTCGCACCCCCCCCCCCCTCCTTACTCAAAATGCTGGCTCCACAAAAGTAGAAGCAGTAAAACCTCACCATCCAGCCCCGAAATAAGTTTAGTATACGAACATATTTACCGTTTAGGGGAGAGAGGAAAGTTCAAATACCGAAACATGTTTAACCATGAAGTTGTTTTCTGTCAGATTCAAGTCCGGCATGACGCCATTGTGGCTATGGCAGGAAGATATCGTGACCAGGCGATGAGAAATCTTGAGGAAATGTCAGAGAGTCTGAGGAAAGAGTTTACCGCCATGACACAGTTAGTAACAGACGAGGCCAACTTCCTCTTAAAGCTTAAAGAACGAGCTCGACGGGCGGTGAGTTCCTCTTGTGACATGGAGGTCCTGGAGGTGGAGAGAGAGATGACACGGGGAGAAGGAAGCGCCGAGTGGTTGACAGAACTAAGGGCTGGACGGCCTACTGTGACTTACTTTCCTGGACTCCATGGCGATTTCACTAACGACATTGAAAACTGCGTGAAGATGTACATAGGATGGCCAGTGAAGCTGACAAAACAGATTGAGAACAGTTGCAGATTGATTACCAATGTTAGATGCGGGGATGGAGAATGCTGCGAGGTGCACGCTTTGCGGCAGAAGGAGGATAAACGTATGGAGGTATTTTATGGGGGAACAGGAGGTGACTTCTCTAAGGAGAAGTCAGTTATTTTCAGGCGTAACATTCCAAGTGGTGTTGCTGAACCCGGAAAAAGAATATCACCCATGACACGAAAAGATCACATAGTGGAATGGGAAGGACAAGAGAAGAGAATTCTCGCTTCAAAGGATGCTGGCATGTATTGTATAAATCAGAACTGTACGACAGGTGAGTGTTTCATAAGTTCAATTAAGTTGGAACAAAGAGACGAGAAGGAGACATGGTGTTTCGGTTCTCATTTACTCAACCCAGAAGTAAACAAGATACATAACTTTGATGCTGACAAACACGGGATGTTGTTTGCTGTAGTAGACGAAGATAAAGATGAAACTTCAAATGAATCAATTATAAAAGATGAAGAGAACACGTGCAAAGGAAGGTCCCGTCGTGTTGTACGTGTTTATTCTAATAAATCTAACAAACCTGTAGCCACCTACACACCACCACTACAACCGTTTTTCCCAACAGACGTCTGCTTTTGGGGTGAAAAGTTGTTGATTTCTGATTGGATGAACGACTGCGTACACGTTACACATGTAGATGACGATGGGATCACATTTATCAGCTACCTGCCAGTCAATGGTAACATTGTGCGGCCAACAGCTTTAAACGTTGATGTTTACGGCCACCTGCTTATTGGGTGTGGCGATGGCTGGATTTCCCGATACAACTTTTTCTATTTTTATCAATAGTCGTACATCTATCAAAATAACATATGGAGCAATAAATAATTTTCAATAAAATAAATAACAGGGAGCATCTCCTGATAAAGTTGCCGCCCTATCCTCCACTGGGGGCGATTATGAACAAGAAAAAAGATCTCTTAATAAAAATTAACACAGCACTGAAGCCGTTCCCACTTTGCATTTCCAAAACTTATGCTGATGATGTAAATAATGCTTGCAAGAGTATGGTGCTTGAGAGTCTTCTTTTTTCAGTTCTTTCTTTCTTTTTCTCATACAAATAATGGTAAACAATATTTTTGCTAGGAATTTCTTTATTCTCCCACAATAGCCAGCATCATTCGAGTGCGTGAAGCATCCCATGTAGTCGAATCACTGAGACTAGTTTTAGACTTTTTTTTCCGTTTTATAAAGGAATAAAACAATGTAACTATCCCTTAATGTTAACATTCATTAGGGTATAAATGTAAGTGTACAAGTTTTAGAAGAATTGTGCTGTTAACTGTTTTTTTTTTTTGTTTGGTTTTTTTTTTTTTTTGTTTTTTTTTTTTTTTAAATATATGAAAAGGAGATTTAAGGTCGTTTCTATGTCAATTAAAATTACATTGGAATAACATCCTTCGTATTTTTTTGTCAGCCAAACCGTTTTGTCAAAATTGAAATTTGTGCTGATATCTTTCATTCTGTATATATCGAACAACTTGCAGTGAAATGTATTTTGCTAAACAGAAAGACAAGGAAAGAAATAAAGTGACATGATAGTTTGAAGCGGGCTCCGCTCAGAACTTTGGTCTCCAGAAGTTTTTTTTTACTTACAGTCCACCAAGTGTGGGTCACATCGCGGAAAATGTTTCCATAGTCTTTTGCAAAGGAATATTTCAAGGAATTTTCTACGGCAATGAATTAATCATGACTAGAAATCCAACTATGACTTTATTTTGAAGACTTGTGTCGCTCAAAATCGAAATAGTTTGGTAAAGAAATTTCGGAAATATCTCACAAAATTACTGCCACAGAAAATAAAGATGGTGATCTATGGTAACATAGAAGAATGACTAACGATTGGCAACATATGTCAAAGACTGATGTAAATAAAAATTAGGTAACTTCACATAGTAATAGTGTGCGGGAGCTTAGTGCTCGATGTGTTGTTCTGTATAACTAGAAAGTCGGACCACACTTGATCATTTGTTTACTTAGTATAACAAACTTCCTGTTAAAGAGAAGGAAACGTCTTTTTGTGCGTTTATTGACTATGAAAATTTGATAAAATAAAGATTTTTTCTTCTTAAAAATTGTTTAACATAGATATTAGAGGATATTTTTTCAAGCCACGAAGACTATGCACACCGAGGCCAACACTTACTTCAGGGTAATTAAATACCTTTCAGGTTATTTTACGGTAAGAGGAAATCTATGGCCATTGGTCTGATTTTCTTTTTAAACGATTTAAAGTCCTTTTGGCTCAGAAACATTGATGGTCTGCAATCTTTTTCATGAATAGCAACTGGTGTCAAATGATGATGTAAAAATTCTGTACCAGATGTTCCTATGTTTGTAAGCTGATGATATGTTCTGAATATGAAAAAATTACAAGATGCTCTCAGTGTTGTGTCATGACATTGTGCCAGGTAGGATTTGTATGTTAGTGTGAAAACTAAAGTTATTGTCTTTTCAAGAGGGAAAACATGTACACTGCTTGTTTAATAGGAAAGTGTCAAAGTAATGATTGACTTATTATTTGTAGGTGTTAAACTCAGTCCTAACCATCAGTTATCCCTGGCTTGAACAGCGTACAATTGTTCATGATCAAACACATAAGGCAATATTCTCACTTCTATATACATATCGAAAGCTTTTACTTCCTGCAGACGTACAGGTGGGATTATTTCATAAGAATATTGCCCCTATATTATCATATCGTTGTAAAATGTTAACTTTGGTTCTTGTAATCATTATATAATATTATATTTGTGCTATTATGAGTATTTTGCATTTTTACCAAGAACAACAAAAATCCTGGTAAACGGCACTTTAGGAGTTTAGTAGGTTTTCTTTAGATGTTATTGCACAAATTACGACACTGCTGTCTGTATAACTTAGTTAATCTTTCAAATGTACCCAGATTTTCTAGTATTGGTTATCCATTTATTTACAACTTGTTTGTCATTATAAAAACTATTTCTGATCATATTACTGCAATTGAACATTTATTGAATAGTTCAAGGCTGTCGTGGATTTTAGACCAACAGGAGGATATGAACATTTTCACAAACTGGCTTAAATAAGTTAAGAAAATGTTTATTTGACATGTATATCCACATTATAGTGCTATGAATTGTATGAAAGGAATGTCTATTCGAATGATATATTATAAAGCCTTTTTCTCATGTGAAAACTATATGACTCTATTATGAGTTAGGAATCTTAAATAACAATTCTTTGAGTTCACACAGTGATTGTAGCATACTGATATCCTAACTGCACCATGCTAACTAAAACTTGTGATATTGAACAGAAGTCTCACAACATTCTAGTTTGTGATTACTTAAGAAATGAAAGAGAAGGATTAATACCTAAGTACTATTTTAATAACTTAAGGCAGGTAAAGTTAACATTCAAATATCTGTTGCTACTGTTGTTGTGTTAAGGCTACTGTGTTCTTGCTGTTGTCTTTTCTATGGTTATATGTTTTTATATGGTTATGCACAGTGACGCATAGTTTACATCAGATTTTCTTTCTTTATTGTACTAGGAGTAATGGAAATATGATTATTAATTTTGACTTTTTGTACTTTTGTGTCTAATTTGTTTGCTGTTGCAGTAAAACCTCTCCATAAAAATCTTCCCGATTAAGACCCACTCTTAGTTACGACTCAAACATTTTTCTTGGATGTATTTCTCTGTATAAGTAACATCTCTAATCAGATCACCTCCACAACTCACCTTACGACCGACAGTTTAAGCTCTATATCGACTTTGGACAGAAATTTGTATTAAAAAAAATAGTACATTATAAAAAAGACTACTTCTGGTCAACTGTTTACACTACAGATATGCTTTTCCACCTCAGTACACGTAATGATCTGTTCAGGCCTCTCTTAGCCCCCACGGGGATTAATTAGGAGCCTAATTAGCATATTAATTAAAAGCGCTGGCTCCTACACAGATTCCTCGTCTGCCTGCCCCTGAGTATGGACCTGAATCTGTTGGTCCATAGGTATGTACATCTACAAACCTCTGATTGCTCTAACCCAGGGTTACTTACCGTACAACATGGCGGAATCGAGAAGCGGTACCAATCTAGTGCGAGTAAGACAAAGAAAACTCATGCGGAAAAAAACTCTGTGTCTGGCAGCGGCTGGAGGATCGAATGATTTCCAGGCCACGAACGGCTCGAAAAATGGATGAAACGTCACAACGGTCACCTGTGATGGCTAAACACAATGTATGGATAAACAAACAGAGACTGTGTGTGTGTATTATGATCCATTGTAGTGTTATCAGATCAGTCAGATGATGGATAAGCTAACGGTTTTGTCAAAGATAGTTGATAAAACTATCAAGGGCAAAAATCTTACTAAAGATTTGCTTTCCAAAAAATATAATACTGGTTCCCACACACTCTCACACACACACACACAAATCTTGTGTACGTCTTGCGTACATGAAGGTTAAACCGGTAACTCCGATTACATGATTTTTTTCCTTTTCCTATTGATCAAGAAGCCTAACTCTAAATTCTAACTCTAAAGTCCAAAAAAAGCTCTAAAAGTCTCTTAAAACTCTAAATTGTAATTTTTCTTTATATTTGATATTTACTCGTTCATTGATGCTCAAAACCTAAACTTCTGTCTAAACTGCACATGTGTTTGAAGTCATGGCTTGAGGAATAAAAGCAGACTGGTTTATCTATCTGTTAGGAGTAAGAAAAGGTGATTTCGATGGATTATACCTAATCTTAATACAGAGGTTTTACTGTACTACCCGCCAGGACGGCTTTACTTGATGATCTTCCATAGAATAGCTTTCTTTTGACAGTTATAATAAACGTTAAAACGGAAATGTTTTTCAGTATTCACGATTGATTGTGTATGCATGTGTGTGTGTGTGAGAGAGAGAGAGAGAGAGGAGGGGGGGACTACGAGAGAAAAGTGCCAAAAAAGTTTACTTCTTCGGTAGTGGTATGTAAATTACTGGAGAAACAGACATACATCTAAAAATAACGGTAAAAACTATTATAAAATGATTTTGCAAAGCTTGAGATACAGATAAGTTTAAGTACAAGACACTAAACTGATTATGAGAAGAAAGAAAAAACTATACCACTTAACATAAAGGCTAGAGAAGTTCTTTCGGTGCAGAAAACGCATATTAAATTACAAAAATTAACTGTTTTCTCCCGCTTTATACCATGATTTTTATCATGGATAGCTTGCGATTGAACCAGTTGATAACCTGCTTAGCAGCGAGATATCCCTACATATAACATGGCTGCTACGCAGGATAACATGACGTGTGCAGTCTGTTCAGAAGTGTACAGGTCACCGAGGTTTCTGCCAAGTCCAAGAAAAGCGAGCGGCAATAATGGAACAGGTAAGTCAACGATCTTCTCAAATAGTAATGTTCATTCAACTTGTCTTGCTAAAGGTACAAATGTCCATCTTCTGTATTTAATCCAAAATATAGCAGTGGCGTAGGAAGATGTTCGGCGTTGGGGGGGCAAACTCCCTGCTGACAGTGAGCGGCGTTCGCACTCGCACATTACGTAAAAAAGGATGGGGGGGGTACTTGCACGCACGTACACAGTGGTAGCATCCACAACACGGTGCTTTATTGTTAAAAGGCAAAGCAGCATTAAATAAGAAAAAACAAATTAAAGAATGACTCCCCGGCTAACGCATTCACAAGAAATGTGATAAAACGTTATAATCATATAAAATCATATTATCAAGGTTGGCAAGTCAGTGTGCCAAAAAAACTGCGTCTTCTGTGATTTCTATTAATGAACTCCATTGCAGATCAACCCTCTCTTTAAATACATGCATAATGAGAACAGTTATTCAAGCGCGTTGTGTCATGGAACTTCTCAGGTATGTTTTTTGTTTGTTTAAGGAAGAAAAACTGCGTGGAAAAACAAAGGTAAAGGTTAATTAAGCCTACTCACCCAACGGCTCGTGACACGCTTTGTTCTATCTCACAACAAACGCGGGGAAAAATACGCTGGTTGCTGGAACCCTCTTCTAGACACCACGCCAGTTCCAGCGACAGTACACACAGCACGGGCAAACCCCCGACTAACTCCCAGAGACGGGCACAGGTCTCTCCACCACCGCAAAAACTCCGCCGTCCTCCCAGTCCTGTGTGGCAGGTTCTATAGGCTTCGAGAAACCTCCAGAACCTTTCCCTACCCACAGGGCCAGCGTCCGCGAGATAATCCACGTTACAAAGAGACACAGCCCTATACCTGAACTTGGTGTCCGCACACCCTGGGAAAATAGCCCATCCACCCCAAAGAGAATCAAAGAGACCAGAGAGGAAGGACGCAAGGCTACCCTATAATTAAGGGCCATAAACTGGCCAGACCACCGTGGCCAGGGGACGAAACTGAGGGTGGGAATGGCCGGGCCACCCCTTCCTCGCTCAGCTACCCAACGGTGCTGAGCACAGCGATGCGACACGATTCTAATGGCCATCTACCAAAACACGGACACATATATACAAACCAAACAGTATAACACAGATAACTTATGTTGAGTACCAGCCACAGTCGTTGATGATAAAAGAGTGCCCTTGTGTAGTTTTAGAAATGTTACTTATGCACTTCCCCCTGAGTCGTAGATAGCAATAATACCAGTCTCTCTTTCTCTAAAGAAAACTACCAATATAGGGACTCAGAGTCTTTGCCTTACTTAGGTGAAGTCAAAGCCGTCAATTGGCACTAAACCGTTGGTGTCTAGTAAGATGGCAGTCCTCGTGTTTCGCTAGCTTTTCACAAAGTGTAAGGGTTCCTGTCTGATTGGCAATACTGAGGTATTGGTATGCAACTAATTCGTTACTGGCTTTCTGTGTTCCCGATGGCCAGTGCGGCCCCTTTTGGTTGTAAGCGATAGCAAATAATTTTAGGGTGACAGCGAGTGGATGGGGGATGTTTTATGTTGGTCAAAGGAAAACCGCCAAAGAAAAGGCGTCGCATTATGGGGGAGGGGGAGGGAGACCACACTCGATGTACCGATGTACTGTCCGCCTGCTTTCTTCGCTCAGGCTTCAACACAGCCTGCAATTAGCATGGCAAACAATAACGGACTGTCCCCGATCTGATCGTCAGAGGTGTTAGAGCCTCCACTTGCCTCAGGGCTCGCTTTTGTGACGGTGATGACCGTCTCCTCTCTACGTGCCCCTACCTTTCTTCAGTTCTTTGCTCTTTGTGAGAATTACGTCTCAAATATTGGGGGGGGCAAAAGGATATTCCTGCCCCCCCTGTATTTTCCTTGGGGGGGCGGCTGCCCCCGCTGCCCCCCTGGTTCCTACGCCACTGTATAGTGAATACAGAGAAGTGTAATTTGCTACAAACTATGTATTGTAAAATTAAGTAATAAATAGGTAAACGTTTTAAAGTATTATATGATTTCTAAAATCTTTCCTAGTAAGACCTGCAGGATATCAGTAGTTTAGCAATAAGCCATGTTGAATTTAACGTCCGACAGATTCAAGTCCGGTATGACGTCATTGTGGCCATGGCAGCAAAATATCGCGACCAAGCACTTATGGAACTCAAGAAAGCTTCCGATGATTTGGAGAAAGATCTGGCCGCTGACACACAGCGAGTACAAGGTGAGCTCAACTCACTTCTCCAACTTCAATCCCGCGCTCAACACGCGCTGAGTTCGACCTGTGACACGGAGGTCCTGCAGGTGGAGAGAGAGATGACACGGGGAGAAGGAAGCTCAGAGCAACTGAGAGAACGAGAAGAAGGACTGCCTGTCCACACTTACCGCCATGTACTCCACGGTGACTTCTATAACTACATTGAGGACCACTCCATGAAGACATTTATCGGGTCACCAGTCCAGTTGAGTTTTCCAACTAAGAAAGCCGTAGAAATTGTTAGAGTGGATCGATGTGGCGATAGAGGATGTCGGGAAGTGCATGCTTTGGGGCAGCGAAAGGACGGACGTATTGAAGTGTATTATGGGGGAACAGGAGGTGACTATACTAAAGAGAAAGGCGTGTGTTTTGACTCTAATGGTCGTAGAGGACCCGAGACAGACTACGGAACGCGGATATCATACATTTCACGTGAGAATAGTATTTTCCGATGGGATGAGTTCTCATTTTGTGCTCTTCCTTCTAAGAACAAATGTCTGCATTCTTTAGTTCAGGACTTTGAATCAGGTGTACTTCATATAGTTTCAATCAATTGGAAAAAAAGTGATAAAAAGGAAAGTATCTCTTTTTTATTGACCCCAAAGACACACAGGGTACATAACTTTGATTCAAACGAGCAAGGAACGTTTTTTGCTTTAGTAGATGAAGATGAAGGTGAGAACACAAATGATGAACTAGTAAAGATAAATAAGAGTGAAGCGGGTAGCCGGGCATCCCGTGTTGTACGTCTGTATTCTAACAAATCCAACGACCCCATAGCGACCTTCACGCAAAAGAACTTCTTCCCAACAGACGTCTGCTTCTATGGCAAAGATGTGCTGCTGATCGCTGACTGGATGAACGACTGTGTGCACGTGACAAGAGTATCACACCGTGGCATCAACTTTGTCTGCTTCCTTCCTGGCAGTGGTGACATGGTGCGGCCCACAGCTCTGAACCTTGACCTTAACGGTCAGCTGCTGATTGGATGTGGGGATGGATGGGTCCTTAGAGTACCTGTCGACTACTAGGACAGATTTCATGATAAAATTTTCTGTCGGGTGTGGCATTATACTAGGCAGTACATGACAATGAAACCGATAGAACATGAAGAACAAAAAAGGAGGAAATACATTTAAATGCTAATGTGTGGAATGTATGTCAACAATAAAACTTTAATGGTTTAAAATAATTGCTCAAGACAGCAGCACAGCAAAGATTCTCTGAACTTTATGCCGTCTTTGTGTGCAAAGGCTAAAAAATAAAAGCTTGTAATCCTTTTTAGTATGTGACTAAACACTATAACAATTATATTTCATCATCTTTAAAGGTTTATATTCTTATAAGACTCTCAAAGGGATTAAACAGATTGAAGTTTATGCTACACATGCGCACAACACATGCTGTTACAAAGTATGAGAAAAAAGTACGAAGTTTGCTGAATAGTAATGTAGAGTCTTGTCTTAATAGTATGTTGTGTTTTTATTTTGGCAAAAGAAACTAAGCTGCAAAAACAAGACTGCGGTTGAAGGGATTGCAAAGCAAAATAAAACTTATTAGAATCTCATAAAGAGTAGGATCAATTTGAATCTTGTCTATTTTCGCGTTTGTTCATGTAGAACAAGTAGAAGGTTTTGTAGAATGTTGTGCTTAATAAAAGAAATTCATCGGAACTCCTTCGTTTGCATAGACGAAGTCTCGTTCTCCGTCACGTGACCTTACGACATGTGACCATGAACTTGTATTTAGTTCGTGATGTGACCAAGACTGCTTGCCAAGTGAGACTGTTTTCTATAATTTTTAAAATAATACTTTGAAAAGCACAATTTAAAACCTAACTTAGCAAACGAGACACTGCCGATCACGAGTTTCAGCTAGCAATGATCACTGACTTTTCCTGTCTGTCTTTGTCCTACGTCATACGCAAGTTCGTCTGCTAATCTTCTCGGCAAGATATCGTGGTTACTCGGAGGAAGGACACAACAGCGTTACTTGTGTCAAAACTAAGCAACTATCACTGGAGGGTTTTGTATTTTTTCAGTTTCTCGTGACGGTTAATAATCCGGCAAGCCGTTCTTGGGAGACGCCTGGTAGATCAGCACAGACACAGATAACACAGACCACACACACACCACACAACACACACACACATACCACACACACCAAACACACATACACATTCTGAAAGGCACCCGTTGCATAAAAACGGAGGGCAAGACACATTTGTTATGTAGGTGTGACACTGCGCCCCCGATTTGTAATTACTAAGTCCACTGGCATGTCATCGACGATCTCCACGATGTCATTATGTCAAATTCTTAGTCGCCGATAGAGTAGAAAAGATCCCATGGATCAATGGGATTAGTTCGATCGCGAATTAATCTGTTTCTGAGAAGATTTCTTTCCGCATCATACAGCATAAAGTATACAGCAGCCATCTTTAGCGAGCCTCACGCGAGTTACAGGCGGGGAGGGCGACCTCTACATTTACGGGTGGAATCACCCGCTAGATAGTTTTCTTGCTTGTGCAAGTGTAATTGCAATTGCTTTGTGCAAGTGTATTTTTAAATTTTTTTGTCTCTTTTTTCTGATTTGTATCTACATTTTTTTTATTAAACTTCGTATTTGTACCGTTCATTTCGTGTTTGTTGTGGTCTACGTTCATCAAACGATCGCTAGGTACGTCGTGTCCCACCTCTGGCTGATCGAGTGTGTGTGTGTTCATGTGGCTGTGTGAGCAGCTGTGAGTGTACATCTGGCGACGCTGGGGGCGACCCGCGACAGTCACGACGAAACAACATCATCATATAGGAGCTTGCAAAGACTGGTGACGAACTGGAAACGTAGGAACAAAGTGAAAGGTTTGTTGCCTCGGAGTTCACTGGACCTAACCACTTGTGACTTTTACCTGTGGGGCAACGGGAGTGCGACAGTTACGCAGATAATCCAAAAATATTAGATGACCTGAAGAACAACACTCGCAGTATCTCAGCGACGGTCACAAACGTGTATTGACACAGCCGGGCATCACTTTCAACATCTCTTGTACAAGGTCAGTAGAGAAGAAGTAGACATTAATCTCTTCGACTTACACTTCCTGATCCCTACCTTCCCATGGAGGCTGGCCACTTTTTCACGCGTCACATTGTATGATGGCCTTTGACAGGTTTCTTTATCCGGTAAACATTCTATGGCTAGAGAATTGAACAAAACCTCAAATATGCATCAAAATCGCTGACCTCACTACCTACTGTACATATCACAATAATTGAAAGATTTCTTGTGTCTCCACTAATTAATGGGTTGGGGGCAAAGATGATGTAATACTGGACTTTGTTTATTAGTAGAGCGATACAAATAATTGACAGACAAAGTAACAAACGGAATGAACAGACATGAGTCATATTATCAGGAATACAGAGGAATGCTGTGTTACGTGGCAAACGTTTACACATTTTTTCGGATGTGTGCCATTTTTTTCCTTTTTGTGGTGAAGGTTTTAGATCAGTGAATAGAAATAATGAAGTTGCATATCGCAAGCAGTGCTTCGAGAGGTTCGTCTTTCACACGATCCCGAGATTAAACAAATAAAAATTTCTAGGAAAGGTCTTTGTGAAAGTAGCGCAAGACAATCGGGAATATCCGGAGGGAAAACTCTACGAATATGAGTAGACTGCTTAGGTTTGCTCTCTAGTGGTGTTAGCAACAGAGCAGGTATTAGCTTTTAAGGTTGATAGGTGTTCATTAATGATAAAAATATCGTGATGTGTCGTTTTCACGCTGAATGTTCAGTCTGTTGTTTATAATGTTATGTAAAAGTCCTATTGATAGATTTTTGGAACAGTTCGTGGTTGATGCCAGACCCTCTACACCAGAGATTTTCAACCAAAGTGTGAAGGTATGTTCATAATGGCGTGTTCTTATTTATGTGGCTGGCGTAGCTTTAGGGGCACACGATATTTTAGTTTTCTTCTGACCCGCATAGCAAAATAAATATAAGGGTTAAATATAAATATAAATATAAGACACGATAAAACTAATGGTAGGTATAACAAAGATGCTTGCCAAGTCATATGATCATGGGTACGCTTGCACAAAAGAAGTATATTAGATTAACTCTCTCCTGTCACTTCATTTCTTTCTGTCCATTTACTCAGTTGGATGTCTAAATTACCTACAACACTCCTATGGTAATGCTTTTATTTCAGGGATTGTTTGAGGGTGAATGAAAAGCTTATAACTTGGTGAGCATCGAAACATCAAAAAAAGATCAAACATGGCTGCCACGCAGGATAACATGACGTGTGCAGTTTGCACAGAAGTTTACACCTCGCCCAGATTCCTACCCTGTCATCACACCTTCTGTCTACCGTGTCTTGAGGAACTGGCATACAGATATGGAAACATCATCCCGTGTCCTACCTGTAGAGCTCCTGCTACTGTACCGCCAGGTGGTGTGTCTGCTCTACAAGTCAACTTCTACTTCACGGAGGAAGCTCTGGAGAGGGCGCGCATTGAGGGAAGTCACTCCATGTGTCCTGTACACACTAAGGAGGGTGTGTTATATTTACTGTACACAATGTGACCAAAGCATCTGTATAACAGATGTAAACTCATAACACGATGGCATCGGTAATGTTTACTGAAGATTTGCCAGAAACGTCTCTCGCTGTAAGAAAACGATTGAAAAACATTAAATCCTTTAAAGAATGCGATCACTCGCCTAAAAACAAATTGGAATCTTTGTAAACAAAGTGCGAACAAGAGCCCTAGAAAAGCGAGCTGTGCAAACATGTATACGGAACAGGTAGGTCCTTCTAATAGCAATACCGACCTTGTATGGAAAAACGTAATTAATGGTCTTCTTCGCATCATTGGTAATTAAATCCTAAAATATTGGGAAGAATAAAAAATATAAACAACAAAGAAAAATTAGTAATAAGTTAAAGATATATTTAAAATTAAAGGGGGTCATAAAAATAAACCATAGTATTTTAGGTCTTAAAAACACTTTGTTAATGGTAACGTTGCAGTGTATGAACAGTTTAGCAATCAAGCATGTTTTATTTAACGTCCGACAGATCAAGTCCGGTATGACGTGCATTGTGCCTGGCAAGGAAAAAGCAAAATGATCGCGACCAAGCACTTATGGAACTCAAGAAAGCTTCCGATGATTTGGAGAAAGATCTGGCCGCTGACACACAGCGAGTACAAGGTGAGCTCAACTCACTTCTCAAACTTCAATCCCGCGCTCAACACGCGCTGAGTTCCACCTGTGACACGGAGGTCCTGCAGGTGGAGAGAGAGATGACACGGGGAGAAGGAAGCTCAGAGCAACTGAGAGAACGAGAAGATGGACTGCCTGTCACGACTTACCGCCATGTACTCCACGGTGACTTCTATAACTACATTGAGGACCGCTACATGAAGACATTTATCGGGTCACCAGTCAAACAGATTTTTCCAAGCAAGAAAACCGCAGACATCGTTCGCGTGGGTCGATTTGGCGATAGAGGATGTCGGGAAGTGCATGCTATGAGGCAGAGGAAGGACGGAAGTATCGATGTGTTTTATGGCGGAACAGGAGGCGACTACTCTAAAGAGAAAGGTGTAAATGTCAACTCTGATGGTTCAAGAGGACCTGAGACAGACTACGGAATGCGGATATCATGCGTTACACGTAAGGATGACATTTTGCCATGGGAAGAGCCATCGTTCTGTCATCTTGGTTCTAAGAATAAAAGTATGCATTTGTTAAGTCAGGACTTTGAAACGGGTGTGTTTAGTATCTGTTCAATAGAAGATGAACAAAGAGATGAAAAAGAAACACTTACTCTTTTATTGAGCCCACAGTTACACAGGGCACACAACTTTGATTCAAACGAGCAAGGGACGTTCTTTGCTGCAGTAGACGAAGATGAGAATAAGAACTCAGATGATAAATCAATGAAAACAAACGAGAATACAGAGGGTAGCCGGCGTTCCCGTGTTGTACGTCTGTATTCTAACAAATCTGACGACCCCATAGCGACCTACAAGGAAAAGAACTTCTTCCCATCAGACGTCTGCTTCTATGGCAAAGACGTGCTGCTGATCGCTGATTGGATGAACGACTGTGTGCACGTGACAACAGTATCACACCGTGGCATCAACTTTGTCTGCTTCCTTCCTGGCAGTGGTGACATGGTGCGGCCCACAGCTCTGAACCTTGACCTTAACGGTCAGCTGCTGATTGGATGTAGTGATGGATGGGTCCTGAGAGTACCTGTCGTCTACTAGGACAGATTTCCAGATGACATTTTCTATTTGATGTGGTATAGTATGAGGCAGTACATTAGAACGACACCCACAGAACATTGGAAATCCATCATAGTCAGCAGCAGTTTCTAGCATTCCAAATGATGAGCTTAATTGGAAATATTTCATTCTAGATATGAATCTACGTTTGAGTGTATTACTTGATGATTATTGTTATTATAATTACACATTATACTTCCAACACAGAAATGCTTTAAATTTACAACTTAGTTTTTGTATGCCGTCTGTGTTGATGTTACATTAACATATTTAATTACACTACTTATTATGTTCTTCTATGCTAGCAGACTGAATCACTAGTTCTGCATTAAAATCTCTGTAATTTGAAGTAAATGAGGGAATAACGATTATCCATATTCTCGACAATTTTGTAACAGTGTCATCATGCATAGGTAGAAACACAAATGCATCGGAGATCATTTTCTTCCTTCGCTCAACATCATCAATTGGAATTACTGGAAAATTGTCACTATAACAGATCTGAAGTGTTTTCTTTTATTTGAGAACAAATTTGCCAACATTTGTAAGTATTGTTTCTGACATATTATGCTAACGTGTGCGCGTGCCACTTCTTTGTGTGTGTGTGCGCGCTCGCGCTTCTTTTTTTATGTCGTTCATTGAAGCACGTGTTGCCAGTCCATGAACAGTGGAATAAAGTGAATGCCACTTGGTTTCAAGAATGCTGAAAATAATGTCATTTCTTGATGAAACTCTTTGTTGGCTCATTCTCTTCAGTATGACTCCAAACGTGCCAACAGACAATTTTGTAAAAGCAGGAGTAAGCCGATGTAGTCAAGAACTTTAAGCACTACTTGAAACAGATGTTTTATTTAAAGTTCGTGTTCAAAAATCTAAATAGAGAAATAACATTTGGTGAATACTGAGCTCTATATCAGCAACTAACTGTATCTTATGTTCATAGTGAAATTTTAAAAAATGTGAAAGAAAATTGTTACATTAATAGACTTGGTTTGTGTTTGTTTACACTCTGCAGCATGTTATCTTCGATAAACAAGAAATTGTTGTAAGTATTCGACTATTTAATAATTTACGTATGTCTAAAAGTCCTCGTCATACAAGGTTGACTATAATCGTAATCATCATTGTGGTTCTTTTCCCAGACCAAATAGTGTGTACATATTTTATATATGCTGTTGTGTACAAATTGCATTTCAAATCAGCTGCTGCTGTGTGCAAATTTTGTTTGTACATTTTCTCAATTTGCTTTAAGCAGTTCTTGTTTGTTTGCTTTTTTGTTTGTTTGGTTTTTTTTCACCCACACCAGTTGGATGTTCTATGTTCTGGTTGCTAGTGTACTCAAGAGAACGTTGGCGGTTTGAGGCTTATTTTAAACTTTATTTAGGTATCGATAAGACACCTTTGGGCGAACGAAAGCTGTCTATTTGTATAACAAAATACTGATGTTCAGGCGGAGAGCATGTCAATCCAGATTACAACTGCAAAGTCAGGTGGGCATCTTAAACTATGCTTGTCAAGTCGTGTGAGGGGAACACTTTTAACTTTGATTTCTTGACAGTATGTTGAGTGTGAAACAAGATTGACACAAAATTAAATTAGGTTTCGAGTTAAAAATAGATTCTGATGGACTATCATTTCTTTATACTTTTAAGGGCATTGTGTATTACAAGACCTGCAGTGACATCCATTTGTACGTAGATACTGGCAATACCTGTCCTGGGAAGGTTGGGAGGAGGAGAGATTAAGTCCTTTTTCTACTTTACACCATTCAAAGCGATAACATGCTAAAAATAGCGGAAAGGTATCGCTCGTAATACGTTTTACTCACATCGGGAATTTCCGGAGGAGAGGTCTACTCATCTGCATAGACAGGTAACACCCGTTGTCACCTGGAACACAGCGGACAGGGAGGAACGTTTGATCACTGGAGCTTCTTGTCACATTCTTGCTGTTCGATCGACGTGCAGAAATGACGAAAAAGGTTTGTAAGACTTAAATTTGTTTGCTTATATGCTTACATGCTTACATACAAAAATAACCTACGATATAAAGGAAGAAGCAAAACAGACAAACAAACGAAGGAGAAATTTTAAGGGGGAATTTGCTGGTTATGAACACAGGAAGTAAGGCCATGTTTAGAGCTGAGGCGTCTTTCTTGCTTTGAAAGGTCAGATGGTTTAGCATTCAGTATGAACGTAAACGTAGATGATCGAGTTTTCTTAATTTTGCAAATAGGTCAACATATTAAAAATGCTTATTTGATACTCCTATATTAGCATGACTTTCGAGACTAACCCCAGCAGCAAAGGAATATTGGCTACAGGTGGGACACATGTCATGAGTACCCGGGGGCCATATGACAAAATGGCGTCCGACCCATGGCGAAAGTGAAAGCGGGCCGTAACAAGGGTGTCATGTCTGTTTTACCTGGGAAACAACCGTGGGACTCTCCCCCTTGTGTCCTCTAGTCAACCCTAATGGCTCTTGGGTACGTCCCATCTGTTTTTTCTTCTTTTTTTTTATATATATCCCACTATTTATATATCTTCAAATTATTGGTATTTTTAGGTATTTCGGCATATCTTGATTTACATATTTGTAAATCAAGACATGCTAAAATTCCTAAAAAATACCAACAATTATCAAATGGATTAATAATTGGTGTATTTTGCAATAATTATAACAAGCAGCAAAAGAGTGCACAAAAATGCAAAATGTTATAAAAAAAACAAACAAACATGATTTGTCATTTACTGGCGTTTATTGAGGTAAAAATAAGGATAAAAAGCAAACTAATAAAATTTTTTTTTAAATATACAAATTTTTTTTAAAGCATTGTCTCATTTGTATACATAAACAATTTATCATTTATCAAGGTAAAAATGTTATCACAAATAAGGATAAAAAGCAAACTGATAAAAAAAAATAATTTTAAAAATATACAAAATTTTTTTAAAGCATTGTCTGTTTGTATACATAAAAGATGTTTCCTCTTGATATATTAATGCAACATTCGTTATTGAATTATAAGTTGTAGAACGATGCAAAATCATGTATCCACTGACAAAACCATTAAAATTAAATTGCAGTTTCCTTAACACTAATTACATTTTCCCAAAGAAAAGGTTCAAAGATCTATGACAATATATCAAATGATAAGTACAAACTGAATTGCTGTCAAAAAAAGAGCAATGCTTTCATAGACATTTCTAAAAATAATCAGTCATGAAATTAACTATAAAAGGTTCTAGGTTGGATTGCAGCTTATGGTATCAACTACAATCTTTTAAAACAGATTAAAATTTTAAATTGTACTTTTATAACTAAGAAAAGGAAACCATCAAACACATGTTTGAAACACAATTATGTTCAAGAATTTTAGAAGGTATTAGAAAAGAACTGTAAACATATAAATGATTCTGAATTTACCACAACACATCTCTTATTGGATCGGGTGAAAATACCCTCACTGATAAATTAACGGGTTAGAGTAAATAATAATCATACCACAGTTTTATATAATTATATAAATCCAGACTTAGTATATGCAGGTTTATGTACAAGAATTTTACAACTGTAGGTAGAAAGTTGCACAGCTTTACTCGTCCTCCACCCCAGAACAATTAACTGACGTATAGGCTGTGCTCAGCCCTTTCCCTTCTGCCATTCTCTTGATCCCTAGCACCAGCTAACCAAGTCAGCATCCATAGCTTCAGGATAACTTTTTCTTGCAGCATCTAAAAATAGAACAAATATAAGAATATGAGGTCTGCATAAAAAAGTAATCACTTAATTGTAGGTTACTGACCCTAAAATCCAGAATATAAGGTGAAACAAAAAGAGGTACAAGCAAATTATACTGATATGTAAAGTGGCATAAAAATTTAAAGTGTTATAAACAGAAAGGAACTACAAGTGGAACTGCATTTGAATTTCAGTTAGAATTTCTATAGGCAGAAAAACTCTGGAAATACTAATTTCAAAAACAATCCCAATACATGGGAACTGTAAAGATGTCTATAAACAGTCATTTTAATTCCTTTCTACACTGTGTTAACCAGCTGATTAAAGGACTACAGTCACTAGAAATAGCGTAAACATGTGTCCATATTTTATTTTTGCAATGTAATTCAATCACAATAAAATGAGGTAGGGACAGTTCTCCAGGCCTGATTTATCTTCCTGTCATGTTTTTTTTTAATGACTCATGAAATTCTTGTCTGCACCTAGCAGAGTCAAATGTTAAGGTTCATAACTAAAGATAAAGAAACAATCCAAACAGTCCTATTTTATGACAGGCATGTATTAATGTACCATATACACACACACACACAGTCAAATATTTAAATCCTTACCCTGAACTGTTTGTAAAATGAAGGGTTGGTTCTTGAGTCCCTGTGAAGTTGTAAGACCAGGCCAACTCAGTTGAAAATAGCACAGATAGAATGCCCCTCACTACATGATTAAATGTGAAGCCCGACACACATCACCAAATGGCATTCCTGAAAACAGACAAAAATAAACACATCATTTAAAAAAAATTGCAGTGGGCAACATTATAATACCTGTTATGAGAACTAGTCTTTAAAGACAACACCCCCCTCAAAAAAAGACAGCAACCATTCAGGAAGTTTCATACAACCAAGCAAAAGTGGTTACAGAAAATTTACTATCAGCTCTAATCAATGCCACCATAACAATGCCTTTATTCCTTTTTAGTACTGCAAACATGTCATTAGTTTTATACAATGAATGGTATGGTATGGAAACCTTTAAAGGGAATCACAAAAAAAGATTTGACTCCTCCTACTAACAAATCAGAATAAAGCACATACCAAGCATGTCCTTTTTTTCTGGGTCTGTCTTCATATCTCACTCAAGACTCTCTACAACTTCTGCTGATTGTTAAGGGAGACTGGAACCCCTCTGGCAGATTTGCCGTGTCACTTGCCTTTCCTGTTCTTGTTCCTCCATCCATGTAAACATCCTTTTAAGGTCGTTTGTATCATTCTTCATCTCTTCCAGAAGAGTTGTTGCATCACAACTTTCTCTAGTTTAGTTCTAACCTAAGAACACAATAGCAGAAAACATGTAAAATACTGATCTTTGCTAGCTTTGCTATAGTTCACAATGCCTGGAAAATACCACTAATTTTGGTTACTCTTTTCCATTTGTCGTATCTATTTGATATGTGATCCATATTTGTTTCAAATTTTTTCACTATGGCAAAAGGCTGGGATTTTCCACTTCCGGTTTAACTCATAAAAGCACTGTTCATAACTCTTGGCCAAGGGAAAGAAAAAAAAAGCTAAAATGAATATAAACAAAATGGCTCTAAATTACCTTCCAAGGGGTTATGGGTCTTTATGCTGGCAGGCTGAAAACCAGACAATGGAATCGGAAGGCGCTGGGGATGTGAAGGCAAAGGTGAAACAGTCCTTTTTTGAAAGCTGCTACTTGGGGACACCCTTGAGCTGGTGCCAACCACTAGTGGCAAAGAGTATGGCAATGGTGGTGGACATTGCTGCATAACTGAATGGTCAGCATATAGTGATTCCTCGGCATCCTTCTCTCCTTCGCTGTTAGCTGTGCATCCCTGTGTCAAATGAATACATTTGCATAAACTTTTTCAGCTTAGTACATTTAAAACTGTCAGCTGCTGATAGGTTGTTAAAAAATTTTTTAAAGAACATTTTATTGTTATTGTACAAAATTTGTTTATCACTGTATGCTATTTTACCAGAAAGAGGACACAGCCTTGTGTCCCTACATGATGTCCACCAAAAAAATTCCCTAAAATTAAGCAGAGGAAATGAAAACAGACCGAAATCTAATCGGAGTTATCTGTATCCTTTTTGGTTGAGTGGGAGCATTTTTGTCATCACTCTCCACCTCCGACATTTTTGTCCCTTGCAGATTCAGCTAGATTATTGGTAGTTACCTGCATGGAAATAAATATAGAAGGCAAATAAGATTTCACAAATCAAGATCAAAAGTATAATAATAACACACTCTTATAGTGCAGCATCACAACAAAGCTACACTATCTGTGGTGTAATGACTGTGTTCAAACAGTTCAGGTATTATCTTTTTCTCCTTCCTTAAATCTGCAGCACACAATAACATAGCAGTCATTTTGACCATTAATGGTCACATATGCTTCATAAATTTTCTTTCTGCACAAGGATTATGAATATTATGAATCAAAAAGTAAATTGCACTTACTTAATGACTTGTGCAGGAGAACTGGAAGCATAGGACATGAGGAATCAGCTTTATAGCTCTAATTAATGAAGCTTGCATCTGGTCAGAGATCTGGTTCAACAGATTGTGGTGGGAAGTTGCACACCCTGTGACCACTTTCATCTTAAAATGCCAGCAGCCAGCTATCTAGAATAACAGTAAAATAAATTATTGACCATTATAATGTAAAAATAAAGTTATTATGATTTGTTGTTGAAAAAGACCATTAAAGTTGTCTGAAATGATACTTCCAGTCACAATCAGTTGTCAATGGGCTATCTGTACAGGGATGGGCAAGCTACTTTTAATTTGTAGCCGGCTAGGCTACAGCTACTTTTTTCAAAATGTAGCCGGCTACACTACAGCTACAATTTTCCAAAAAGTAGCCAGCTACTTTGGGCTACTTTTAAAATGTAGCCAGCTTCTTTTGGCTACTTTTAAAAGCTGATGTTATACCAAGTTAGCTGTAGCCAGCTGGCTGTAGCATATACACAAACATCAAACATACACACTAAACACTATTACTTGCTTTACAAAGTTTTTTATTATAATAATGAAACGGAGAACTGCGATATACCGACAATTTTATTTAGTGAATCCATAAATGCTTTCATTCATTCCTTGCCCCCTTCCTCCCCCGGCCTTTTTCACACAATAAGTACACATATTTTACGATTATATTAAACATTTCTGGATCTTTTTCCTCATCCTGTTTTAGTGACAAAAGAAATTATATAAGTTTTCCGATAAACATTTGTTTTCTATAACTATTTGTTCCCTATTACTTAGAAATGAAAACTAAACAGATGCTTAAGTTATCAGGTACCTGGTGGAATTTTCAATAAGTTAGGTTATGTGGTGATGAAAAATATCAACCTCTTATCAATACTGTGACAATGAACAACAGACCATTGAAATAAATGAGTTTGCATGGAAATATAAGTAAAACACTGCTTAATCTAATTTAGCAAGCAGATCATAAGGCATTTTTTTCTAACACTGACACTGAAAACAAAGAAAAGAACACCAAACTAATGTTTTCCAAAAGCTGATAGGGTGAAAAGTAAGTCCTGGCATACTAGAATAGACTTATTTATTATATAGTAGATGTCAAATTAGCATATAAACACTGAAATATATTTTCAAAAATGATCTGATCACAGATATATTTATTTTAAATCTTTAAGCTTGAATTTCTCTGTTTGTCGTTTTTGACATCCAGTCCTAAACTATAAAAACATATTTCTCAAGATTGGCTTGTGCTACAGCAGTACAATTTTGCAATTTGTTTAGAAATGCATAAGCTACAAAGTGATGCATTTGAGAATATGATATAAAACATTACTTTTGATAAAATTAACATCATTTTTCTAAATATTTAATTGCACATTCACACTGAGTAGGGGGGTACCATCTTGATTTTATATCTCCTAGAAATCTTGAGATATCAAAACGGCTTATGCATCAGTTTTCTTATCAGTGCCTCTAGTTACAAAAAACCCAAAACCTTTGGTATATGACTTATGGTATTGTGTAAATTTGTTTTTAAAATGCTTATTTTGTTACTCTATATTTAAAACCCTTAAAGATATTTAAAATATGGATTTTAATTTTTGGAGTGTACCGGTAACCTTAAAACAAATCTACATTCTTTTAGTCCTTCATAGAATTGAATTTGACCAGAACTTGGCCTCGAAGTTGCTGTCTGTCCCCTAGTGCGCAGCTTTGTCATGATAAGTCCTGCCAGACTGAACAATCTCTCAACCGCAGCACTGCTTGGCAAGACGGTGTTGGTGCGCAAATAAATTTGTTTGACCGTGGGATATCCTTGTCCAGTTCACTGACATTCTGTGACAATTCCAGACATCAGGAAGGTAGTTGTCTCAGGGTGCCGGTAACGGTCTTGTTCGTTGAGTACTTTTCGTGCTGCCGCACCCATTCTTGCATTTGAAACTATATCCACTTTTGTGGCTTCGCAAAAATGTAAAAATTTCACATAAGGCTGCAAAATTGATGGGTACGTCCATCTTCGTTTTTCAAAATCGCTCCCGCCACAATGGACGACCCGGTACTTCCGGTACTGAGCGTGCGAGACACGTGGGGTCTGGCTGTCAAGACACCGAGCAGTGAGAGCAGTGGCTGTCGTTGTCTTGCTGACACGCTGTCGACGAATGGTCGTGGTAACCAACACGTCAAAATGGCTACGTAGAGTGGGCTGCTCGTACCAGAAATAACACAGAGATTGAATTCCACACTGAAGTTTTCTTTATTCAGTATCTTTTTCTTAGCAGCTGGCCTAACTTCTCTCTCTCTCCAATTCACAAAGAGGTCCACACCACTGTCAGCCTGCTATTTATCTCCCTCCCTCGAACATTCTAGCACAGACATTCTTATTTCGTCGCAATAATGACATTTTTGAACATCGCTACATTGTTGAACATCATTTCCTCCCTCGCACAAGACATTTTACTGTGAACATTGCTACATTGTTGAACATCATTTCCTCCTCGCACAAAGACATTCATCTTTTACATTGCTGCCGTGCTGAACATTCTGGAATATAGATGCAAATCTACAACCCAAAGAGCATTATACTTGTACACTACTAGAGTGCTACAGTCGTGAAAGTAGCCAACGTGTAGCCAAGCTACAGCTACTTTCTAAAATGTAGCTACGGCTACAAGCTACTTTTTTAAAATTTGTAGCCGGCTAAGCTACAAGCTACAAAATTTGTAGCCGGCTACAGTAGCTGTAGCTAGGCTACAGCTACTCCCCATCCCTGTATCTGTATAAGTTTTTTTTTTTGGTTCACCACTGGGAACACAATCCTTATGCTGCTCTTTGACAAATATTCTTAATTACCTGCTGCAGTGGAAAGCTTGGTGTTTGAAAAAGTCGTTTAAGCTGGCCTAAAAAGTTATAAAATTGAGAGGCAGAGTTAAGAGTCCAAAGACCAAATCTGTCAACATTATCAGCAATATGTGACAAAGCAAAGTACATTTAACACCAAAAAATCCTTTTACCATACAAACACTGCTTCTTGAACAAATAAACATGAAAGGTTATGCCTAATAATCAGCATAGCTCACACACAGCCCAGGACTTGCAAGACAAAACAAAACAAACAAACCCACAATAAAATAAGAAAAATATTATACTGCCCAAAGAAACTGGCGTTTTAACGCTATCGTACCAGTAAACAGACGGGAACTGTCCGAAACTCTGTTACTGTTCCACTTTCGAATCGCAATTGATGGAAATTCTGACAGCTCCGAATTCTCTCCATCGCTAACGGCTAAAGAATTATCAAATGCAAGCGTTCAGAACTGCTGTGCACCGATTTCTACCTCTGTCTGGAAAACTTGTGCATTTATTGCGTTAATGTGTACTCTTAATCTTTCTTCTCTTAGCATGATATTCTGCATTAAATTTGGACATTTTCTGTAGTTAAAAATCTCAATAACTATGTTAATTATAGTATAAAATTAAAGCACTATAACAATATAAAAATTAAACGCACCTATTATCGAGCGGTCGAACACATGTTATCAGTATAGAAATTGACCGCTGGAGAAGCTTTTCTGTTGGGAAAAGTGTAGACATATAAATTTGAAAATGGCGGCTTTGCCTGCACGCATGTAGAGCGCATGAACCCGGTCGTATGCAGCGCGCCATGGCGAAAAGTCATTGCCATTGTTAGGGGTCATGACCCTATATGTGGGCTTGATCTCCCTCAGTCTGGCTTCGCCTCGGCGTGCGTGGAGCTTGGCTTGTGTGCGCATGCGCGGGCAGCCCCATGCCCGACGAGTCAAGCATTGCAATAGATTGAGCCCCTGTATCATAGACGAATCAAGACAAACTTGGTGGACCCCTTGAGCTTTTGGTTTCCGATGCTGCTAGGGAAATAACTAAAAAAGTCTTCTACTTCACATCGTGAAATATCAGAACCCGACCACCTTCACCCCAACACACACACATTACGTGGATCGCTTGTGAACGCGAGTGGGATGCACTGGCACCGACATCGATGTTTCTCTCGGTGTTATCATAAACTCATCTTTGTCTCATATCAAAAAAGGTCTTAAAGTACGTCTTCGGTCAGCTTAATAGGATCAGCTACATTCACCTTTCCTGTCAGTTTTTAAAACCGAAAGGTTCATGTATGTTGGTTTACTGCAACTCTCTACTCCTCGTTGTGCCTAGGCGCCTACTGGAAAGAAACTATAAAGAACCCACAATAATGCTGTTGTACCGTACATTTAAATCAAATCACGTGGCACCCCTCCTCCACCTCCTCCTTCAGTCCTGTTAGTTCAATCGGGAATTAAGATCGCCATACTTTGCTGTCAGTGTGTTGATGGTCTCGCCCCAGTATACTTTCTTCACACACACACAAACATACCGCCAGAGAAATAATATCACCTTTTATGCACATCACATGTGTTACATCACATAACATGTGTTAACTCACAACCGTTAACAGCACCTGAAGATCAAATGAAAATGAATGTAGGGGAGAGGTCTATATGCTGACTGAGCTTGAGAAATGAAATTTGTGAATGAACCCGGAGCTGAGTCACAACTACTTTCTCCATGATCTTAGAGAAATGACAAGTTGGAAACTGGGCGATCATTGTTCAAAACATCTGCATCAAGGGTGCACTTCTTAAATAAAGAACGGGAAACACCTGTCAACAGACATTTACAATATTTGTGATGGTAGGAAGTAAAATGTCTAAGCAATCAAGAATAAGGCTTGTAGGCATTGGGTGTACTTTGCAAGCTGTTGGCTTTGCCTTTAGAATAACCGTCTTTATGTTGGTCCCAGAGACTGATTGAAACTTGGTCAGAGAAAATTCTGGAAGAACATTACATCAGAAACTGTCAGGTGTCGGCATCGACTCTAAGGAACATGGAATGCTTGAGATTTTGTTAATGAAATAATCACCGGAAACATGCGGTAGCTGTGAAGCAGAGTAGACAGGGGGCAGTGGTGTTGTCACAAATAAAAGCTTGCCCCGAGAAAGCGTGATCACTTATAGCATCAAGCTTCACAAGATCAATTAACAGTCACACTTAGCCTTTTGGCAGGGTTGCTATTTCTGTGATAGCTCAAACGTTTTAATTTTGAATCTCGCCTGGTGGCGCGAACAAACTACAATAACGAGCATGACCGTCTCTCTACGATTCTTGTTGTCACAGCTGTCCTGTTCCATCACGAACTCGTATTACTGGACTGCTGGTAGACGATTTTTTCCATTTAAGTACCAAAACGAGGCAGGTGTGTACAAAGCTTCCGGTTTAGTCACATTCATTGTTAAGGCTCGCCGAGACTAACAGCGGAGAACTTCACAAGAGGTTAAGTGTTGGTCTCGGCAGACAGACAGCAGTCCACCTATACACGTTCGTGGTTCTATGTTATATTGTATTAAGCAACTGCGTTTATATCCTGTTGTCCTCTTTTCCTCTTCTTCATCATCATTATGAATACATTTCAAAGGTAATCGTGTAGTCATACAATTATTGTCTGTTTGATAGTTGTTTATGTAGTACTGACATTATTTTGATTTGTTGGGAACAATTTAGGAGTATGGAGACATCATAATACTACAAACCATTTTCTCATTTCAAACAAACTTTTTTACAACAAAGTAATCATCATAAGACTGTTACACAACAGCAGTATCAAATAATAATAGTAATGGTAAGTATAACAAATAGGCTTGAGTAGTTCTTTAAGAACTTAAAGAAATTACTTTAACTTTCGACTTTCACTTCATTTCGTTTGTCCATTTATTCAGTTTCCAGTCTACCTTTCTTATATCACTGTCACGGACCAGTCCGTGCCTCCTGTGTTTTTTTTTTTAGGAGCATGTGTCAGTGCCCGTGCCGTCAGTGACATAATGAATGTTCTGGAAGGGTTAGGATTACCGCCCTTACCCGTGTTTGGGCCAGAATACGTGGAAAGGAAGAAAGTCAGAAAAAGCATGCATGTGTGAGTGAAATGTTCACCGAATCGGTAGGGTTTGAGAAAAGTATTGAGTCGGGCATTCCCGCACGAGTTGTCATCTAAGACAGACGAATGTAATTTGAGATAAAGAGAGTGCGGAATCAGTATAATTCCTTGCCTAGACAAGGTATGTAAAGTGATGTTTTAATATCTTTGTCTACCTCCATGTGATGTAATAATATGTGGTTGTTGAGATATTAATTAGCCCCATATGAATATTTAAAAGAGAATATTTAAAAGAATATAAGCGTTTCAGGAATTACCGGCGAGGAGGAAGTGCCGGAAAGAGGAATTATCGATAAAGAGAGATTCCGAAAGCAGCCGCCAAGACGGATGATACCGGTACATGTGTGAGTACCAACAGAGGAATTGGTGCTTGGAGTTCCTTGCAAAGGAAAGGAGCTTATGTGGAGGGACGAGTAATAAGAACCCGCCGAAACGGATCTCTAACGACCGGAGGGCCTGGGAGCCTGGTATCGTCTACCAGCAAGTGTGTTATTTTTCATGGAGATCACAGTGTTGTGTGAGGGAAGTTGTTCGCAGGAGGAACATTCCTAACGCTGAGGATCGAGAGAGAGTATCCTACATCAAGTGGCAGATGACAGGACTGGAAAGAGTAAGCTACACGAGGAGAAGTAAGTGAGGACGTTTACCAAAGGAAAAATAGTTGTGTATTCGCCAGTGACGCCTGCCACCTTCTCAGACAGTAAGTTGAACTATTTTGTTAACAGAAGGAGAGACTTGCGTCTACTTAAAGGAACTTTAGAGAGATTGAAAGATATTCTTCGCGTGTGTGAAAGTGAAAGATTCTGTGACATTTTTGAATGTAATAACGTGCTTAGAAAAGTTGTAGTTGGATTTTGTTAGCAGTTTAAGAAACTGCAGAAGACCTGCCAGAGAGCGGTCTTGGATTAAGTTAACAGTTTCATTGAGTGTACTGCGTTAATTGTAGTTGTGTACGGTGTGTATGTTGGAAGTTTGGTGTGTATATTAAACGGACGTCCTGAACTGAGGTGATCTCGTGTTTTCTTATTCTTAAAGAATGCGCAAGTCCGACATCAGGTTGTGACAATCACTCATATTGTAATGATTTTATTTCAGGGATGGTTTTCAAAATGAACTAGGAGTTTATAACTTGCTTAACATTGGAACATACAAAAATTACTCATCGAACATGGCTGCTACTCAGGATAACATGACGTGTGCAGTCTGCACAGAAGTTTACACATCACCGAGGTTTCTACCCTGTCATCACACCTTCTGTCTTGAGTGTCTAGAGGAGCTGGCAAAGAGACATGGAGACACCATCCCGTGTCCTACCTGTAGAGCTCCTGTTACTGTACCGCCAGGTGGTGTGTGTGATCTACAAGTCAACTTCTACTTCACGGAGGAAGCTCTGGAGAGGGCGCGGAGTGAGGGAAGTCGCTCCATGTGTCCTGTACACAATAAGGAGTGTGCTATATTTTTCTGTACACAGTGTGACCAAGCCATCTGTATAAGATGTAAGCTGACCAAACACGAGGGACACGTTACAGAAGATCTGTCAGATGCAGTCGCTCGCTGTAAACAAACGATTGAACATGAACTGGATCGTCTTGACGCTGCACTTGCTTATAATACATTCACCAAATTTAATTTGAAACTATCTGATGAGCATTTACAAGAAAAGAAAGTTGCATTAGCGAAGCAGGTAGGTAACTTATATACGACATATGTTGCAAAAGATTCTTGTGTATCTCACAGTCTGTATGTACCTCTCTTTGGTCTGTTATCTTCTTCTGCGTAAGTCTTTTCCCAAAGGTCTACACATGCACATATGCACCAAATCTGCAATATGTAACAATAAGAGCCTTTCATAGCATGCTTTTGCTGTTATGTATTTGAAAGAAAAGTAATAAATCGGTGCACAATGCTTATCCCAGCTTTTTTCGTAAATTACGAGAAAGCGAATAATAGCAGAGTATTTAAAGCAGTGGTGTTCGGAATTGGAGGGGTAGTTGTTCAATAACTGTGTAGCGCAAACTTCTCCCAGTCGCTCCTGGTGGCGAAAATAGGTACACGATCTCACAGGAGGATTGGAAAGGTAAAGCAGTAAGAGGAAAGGTAGATGAGAACCACCCTCACAAAACGCTGGCTCTACAAAAGCGAATCACTAAAACCTCACCCTCCAAGTCCCGAAATAAGTTTAGGATAATAATATTTTACCCTTTGGAGGAGAGGAGAAAGTTCAAATAACGATAACCATGAAGTTGTTTTCTGTCAGATTCAAGTCCGGCATGATGCCATCGTGGCTATGGCAGGAAGATATCGTGACCAGGCGATGAGAAATCTTCAGAAAATGTCAGAGAGTCTGAGGAACGAGTTTACCGCCATAACACAGCCAATAATAGACGAGGAGAACTCTATCTTCGAGCTTCAGGAACGAGCTGTACACGCGCTGAGTTCAGCCTGTGACATGGAGATCCTGGAGGTGGAGAGAGAGATGACACGGAGAGGACGCGCCGAGCGGTTGACAGAACTAAGGGCTGGGTTGCCTACTTTATATTATCTACCTGGACTCGATGGGGATTTCACTAACGACATTGAAAACTGCGTCAAGATGTACATAGGATCGCCAGTGAAGCTGACAAAACAGATTGGAGATAGTCACAGTTTTACTATCAATAGCAGATGCGGAGATGGCGAATGTTGTGAGGTGCACGCGTTGCGGCAAAAGGAGGATAAACGTATCGAGGTATTTTATGGGGGAACGGGAGGTGACTTCTCTAAAGAGAGGTCAGGGATTTTAATGAATTATGATTCTAAAAGAACTATTGCTGATCAAGAGTACGGAAAAAGAGTATCACCAATCACACGAAGAGATCACATATTGGAATGGGAAGGACAAGAGAAGAGAATTCTTGCTTCAAAGGATGCCGGCATGTATTGTATAAATCAGAACTGTACGACAGGTGAGTGTTTTATAAGTTTAATTAAGTTACAACAAACAGGAGAGAAGGAGACATGGTGTTTCGGTCTTCCTTTAATCCATCCAGAAGTAAACAGGATACAGAACTTTGATGCTGACAAAGACGGGATGTTGTTTGCTGTGGTAGACGAAGATAAAGATGAAACTTCAAATGATGAATCATGTAGGAGAGATGGAAACAGCACGCGCAAAGAAAGGTCCCGTCGTGTTGTACGTGTTTATTCCAATCAATCTAACAAACCTGTAGCCACCTATACACCACCAGTACAACCGTTTTTCCCAACAGACGTCTGCTTTTGGGGCAAAAAGTTGTTGGTGATTTCTGATTGGATGAACGACTGCGTACACGTTACACAGGTAGATGACGATGAGATCACATTTGACAGCTACCTGCCAGTCGACATGGTGCGGCCAACAGCTTTAAATGTTGGCTTTCAGGGCGAGCTGCTCATTGGGTGTGGCGATGGCTTGATTCTACAATGTTTGTTTTCCGCTTCTCTCTATGAAAAGTAGAAGGTGTATCACAATTACAAATTTTATTTCAAATCAGCTTCTGATGTTTGCAAAGATTTGTTTTAGACATTTTCTTAAACAGTTGTGTTTAACCAGTTGCTGTTTTTTTTTCTTCATCCACACTAATAAGAGGTTGTATATTCTGGTTGCTATTGTACTCAAGAGAAGGTTGGTGGCTTTATGCTTGCTACCATTGATGACAGGAGCCTCGAGATGATACACAGACATAGAGTCTGCGTTCTACCCTCTTTGCCCTAAACAAGGCAAAACACCATCGTCGACATTAGGTTATGCTATATTCACTTGCCTTTCATGTTACTTGTCCATAACGAACTTTGTACCTGTCAATGTTTAATCCGTGAATAAAATAATCCCAGAGATAGTTTTTAGATTGTGAGAAAACTCAGTGTCACCAGGTCACATCATGTCGGCTTTGCGCTGCAGGTGTCAGCTTAGCTTTTGTTTATTTAACCAGCAGTGAAAGAATGAAAGTCTGATAAGAGTCTTGGATTGATGATGTATGAAACTAGTCATAGATGAAGTTATCGTATTCATTACATTAATGATATTTTTGGAAAAGAAATCTTTTACAGCATTTCTTATTACTGGCACTAGCAGACTGATACACATGTTCTGTACCTGCACCAGAACTCACATTTTGAGTTAGTGTGTATTTGATGAAATAGTCGATCGAGCTGTCTTGTCAACAATGACAAATAAATGAGTGTATGTATTTTTTGTCACAAAATGTTATTTTGTACTGGTAGATTGCATTGGTTATGAGTGTTTTCTACACTAATATATGCCAGTCTTATATCCGATGATTAGATGTAGTCGTGTGATGCTCATCTTTTTCAAAATATTTTGGAAATTTTCACGAATACTGTATAAAATAGTGATTAGTGAGTGAAATGAACTGGAATGTATATTTGATGGGTCAACATCCCTTTCAAAGGGGGGTGAAATATTGTTATATAATCATCAATAGAAAAACATAAACAGACATAAAAATGAGATGGGTTTTGTCCCTTGTCGCTTGCTGTAGGGGTGGTGGAGGTGCGAGGGCAAGGAGGGGTCCCGGCGGGTAGTGTAGATAGTTACCTATTCTGTGTGTCATAATCAATGGGGAGAGGCTACATAGCTGGGTGCAGGTGGTGGAGACATTTAGTAGTCCGTAAGAGACCGCCAGTAGTAAACTGAGATGCAGATTAGTGCTCTGGGAGATTGGATGGTTGCACACCTGGCAGGGTCAATAGTGCTGGTCTTGTAGTAATAAGGATGAGGAATCTAGAAGAGTTGGAAAGGTGGAATATTTTTTTTTCTCGAACGCTAGACCGTGATTGTACATTGTAGGGATTCGAAATGAGACGCCGGGCGAGCTTAGGTACGGAGAGATACTGGGCGAGAATTTTACTTGATGTGGTCCCTATATAGCTTGGTGCATGGGGCGGATCCCAGCAACCTGTATCTCGTCGTCCACTCGTGGGATCGTCAGTGAACTGTCAGGTGAGGACGGACTGCTGTGGGCTGCTGACCAGACGGATGTTGGGGGAGGGGGGGAGGGGAGGATAGACGGCGGTGGTTTAGTTTAGCACCGTGTTGCCCTAGTCAGTGGTGTAGGAGGGGCTATCTTTTGTTGTGTGTAGTTGAGCCTTTGTACCGTGCTGGGGGGATGTGTGATTCGTTTTGTTTATTTTGTGGGGATATTTGTTTGCATGCTTGTCAATGCTATTCATGGGCGCTTTTTTCTTATCTTTTTCCTTTTCTTTTCTTTTCTCTTTCTTTCCTCTTTTTGAGTTGGTCGGTCGCATCTAGTGACCGCTAATAAACATATATTTTGTACAGCCCATACGTGTGTGTGTTTATCTGTTCAGTAAGGAGCGATTGGCTTCGCTGCTCACGTCGGGCGCGTGTGACTGTGAGTGTGTGACTGTGAGTGTGTGACTGTGAGTGTGTCTGTGAGAGCAAATCTCACAACGCCCATCGCGTTACGCGACATGTATACGTTCGTAGCATTTCTACATTCATTTTTTCTATCTCCCCTTCCACACACACATGAGAGCGCGTGTACACGTACACACAGACAAACAACGTATGGAGTCCTGCATGCTATGGTTATGGACTCTGCTGAAATGGTCTGCAGGAAGCAAATATAATATGCCATAATATTACATATCGCCTGCACTCATCCAAACCATCCTTCGTTCGTCCTGTTCTTTTTCTTTCATATTCAACGCGCGCGCGCACACACACACACGCAAACATCCATGCACCCACACTAGTATTGGGCCATCGGCCCCAGTCTGTTTAATATTTGAAAGGCCAAGCCTGTGACTTTAACCACATGAGGTCTCATTATTTATGAAGTGTTTCGAAAGTTTCTTTTGTTGGCTATCAGTTCACTGCGCCTCCTTAAGTAATTCATAGAAAAATAGTTATTACTGAGAGGTGTTTTTCTGGTTCGAACTTTTTAAAGTGTCTGTAAGCTAAATTCCCACAAGTGCCTAAGTCTGCAGTTCTGTAAGGTATCTTTCATTGTTTTTGCCCACGGTAATCTTAGATTGTGCTGCATGCATGGTTTGGAAATCTTGACCTGTCCATGGTGTTTAGTTTTAGCCAGTATTTCACAGCTACTAAAACGACTTTAGATACACCATTCAAATCAAATGTTATTAACCACATCATACATCAACACATACAGTAGAATGGTTCTGTAAGCCTTTCAGATAATAAGCCCGATGGTAGCCATGGGACAAAAAGTCTTATTTTCTTGGAATATAACACTGTTACTTATGTGAAAAGCATACAGCATATAGTGCTATGTCACTTTGATAGGCATTTGTTGTCTTTATGGTATTCGAGGCAGAGTGGAGCACTTGAGAGAAAAATGTAAAGTTTTTGTATCTGATGGTTGTCGCAGGGACAAAAATAAATCATTTGTTAAATATGCTTCCAATTCAGTAGGCTGCTGCTAGGTGTTTCATTTTTAAATGTGTTAATAAACAGTATTAATGAACCAGTGTTGTGGGCTTTCTGTGATACCATGGCAACGACAGCAACTCTTTTGTTTCTTAGACATCAACATCGCTAAAGGATATCCCATGAGACCCTTTATAACCATCTGACCCAGAGACTACTGCTGCTGCTGGAATCGCTGCTGGTTATGTGCAAGCAGTGCAGCGACCCGTAAATTGTCATTTTACAGTCCTTTGGATTGTAAAGCGCCTTGAGTCTCGCAGATGTTGGAGAAACACGCTATACAAGTGTACTTGTTGTTGTTGTTGTTGTTGTTGTTGTTGTTGTTGTTGATCTTCTTCTTCTTCTTCTGATGATGATGATGATGATGATGATTGCTGCTGGAAAAAAATTACAGTTACTAGGGAACCAGAGAGGTCGTCTGCCACAGGTCCCGTGCTGGCTCTCGGCGGCCCTGCTCGATCATGCATTCCCAAACCGTGCATAGTGAGAACGCTTGAGTATGCTCTCTCATTCCTGTGCACCCGTCAAGAAACATACAAAAAATAAAATTTTTATTTTGATCATGTTAATTATTCGATACTTTTTAAACAAAAAAATAGAAACGAAAAAAACCCCTGGCATTTACACATTTTAAAAAGTTCTTGGGAGGATAAGGATTATAGTTCTGACCAAATTAACGGGATCGAATTACATCCACCTGCAATGCATTACCAACGCGCGCTGCTGATGAAAATACAAATGTTTAAAACATTTGACAGTACGAGCATCATTCTACATTTGATTGTTATTTTGGGAAGATTAAAAAAAAAGTCGAGCAATAAAAAAAAAAAAAAAAAAAACTGTAGGAATAAATATGAAATGTGAATAAAATTGTATTTGCTTGACTGTTTGCTGTGTGTAACTCATTCCATTAAAAGTAATGAGCTTTTTTCAGATTAACAGACACAGTTCTTAGCTTTTGAAGGTGATTGTAGGCTCTTACTGTAGCATTGTAAAATCAGATATGTTACGAAGAATGTTGTCGTGCAGACTGATTGATAGATGTTTTTTATTCTTATTTGTATCAATAAAGACTTGCAACACGAAAACCAATCAAGTCTGCTTCTTGTTTATAACTGAACATGAAAAGTCTTCTCTTTATCTGTGGCTGCAGCAGTAGTTAACATCCTTTGTGTTTTCGAGTAAGCGTTATGTATTATGTACAATTTCTATTAAACAAACAAGTACCGTTACTACATACACTACGACTTCTTGTGTTAACTTCTTCGTGAAGTTTAAAATAGGTCAGGTCAGGTCAGTCCCAAGCCCGCTCCGGGCGTAGGGGGGACCGTCCGGCAGCAGCAACAGACAGAATTTTACACCCGGTCCTATCTTGAGCAGATGAGAGCAGGTCTGGCATCTCGCGTTTGGTCCATTCTTTGATGTTGGTGACCCAGCTTTTCCTCGGACGACCACGACGACGGCTCCCTCCGAGGGTTCCTTGTAGGATCGTCTTGGACAGGGTGTTGTGGCGGGTGACGTGACCGAACCAGGCGAGCTTGCGCCGCTTCACTGTTGCCAGAAGGGGTTCATGTGGGCCCACGAGGGAGGTCACGGTGCTCCGTACGTATGCGTTGGTCTTGTGTTCGCGGTACGAGATGCGGAGCAGCTTTCTCAGGCAATTGTTCTCAAAGGCCTGGAGCTTCTTTTCCGTTGTGGCAAGGAGCGTCCAAGTCTCGCAGCCGTAGAGAAGGATTGACACTACGAGGGACTTGTACAGCCTGTGCTTGGTACTGAAGCTGATTGAGTTGCTTCGCCAGATCCTGTCCAGCCTGGACATTGCGGATGTTGCCATACCAATCCTGATACGGATCTCTGCTGAACAGCAACCATCTCTAGTCAGGGTGGCACCCAAGTACTTGAAGTTGTTGACCTCCTCCAGTTTCTGGCCGTTCATGCCGATGTTGCTGCTGCTGTCGTTGGTAGAAATAATCATCACTTTGATTTTCTCTGAGCTTATTTCCATGCCATAGGCCCCCGCTCGCCTGGAGAGTCTTTCTGTCAAATCCTGAAGTTCGTTATTTCTGTCTGCCATGAGGTCAATGTCATCTGCAAAGCGGAGGTTGCACAGGGGTCTGCCACCAATGGAGATTGAGGTAAGGTGGTCGTGGAGGGTTTCTTGCATGATTTTCTCAAGGAAGATGTTAAAAAGGATGGGAGAGAGTAGGCATCCTTGACGGACCCCGATCTTCATCTCGAAGAACTCGCCTCGTTGGTTGTTGAGTAGTACCGCGCTGGAGGCGTTCATATATATATCAAACACACATACACATTCTGAAAGGCACCCGTTGCATAAAAACGGAGGGCAAGACACATTTGCTATGTAGGTGTGACACTGCGCCCCCGATTTGTAATTACTAAGTCCACTTGTGTGTCATCGACTATCTCCACGATGTCATTATGTCAAAATCTTAGTCGTCGATAGAGTAGAAAAGATCCCATGGATCAATGGGATTAGTTCGATCGCGAAATAATCTGTTTCTGCGAAGATTTCTTTCCACGTCATACAGCATAAAGTATACAGCAGCCATCTTTAGCGAACCTCACGCGAGTTACAGGCGGGGAGGGCGGCCTCTACATTTACGGGTGGAATCACCCGCTAGATAGTTTTCTTGCTTGTGCGTGTATGTGTAAGTGTATTTTTAATTTTTTGGGTCTCTTTTTTTCTGATTTGTATCTACATTTTTTTTTATTAAACTTTTTATTTGTACCGTTCGTTTCATGTTTGTTGTGGTCTACGTTCATCAAAGGATCGATAGGTACGTCGTGTCCCACCTGTGGCTGATCGAGTGGGTGTGTGTTGATGTGGCTGTGTGAGCAGCTGTGAGTGTACATCTGGCGACGCTGAGGGCGACCCGCGACAGTCACGACGAAGCATCATCATCATATAGGAGCTTGCAAAGACTGGTGACGTGGGAACAAAGTGAAAGGTTTGTGGTCTCCGAGTTCACTGGACCTAACAACTTGTGACTTTTACCTGTGGGGCAACGGGAGGGCGACAGATAATCCACAAATACTAGATGACCTGAAGAACAACACTCGCAGTATCTCAGCGACGGTCACAAAAGACACAGCCGGACATCACTTTCCACATCTCTTGTACAAGGTCAGTAGAGAAGAAGTAGACATTATATATATAAACTCTTCGACTTACACTTCCTGATCCCTTCCTTCCCATGGAGGCTGGCCACTTTTTCACGCGTCACCTTGTATGATTGCCTTTGACAGGTTTCTTTATCCTGTAAACATTCTATGGCTAGAGAATTGCACAAACTGAATTGCCCTCTGGGATAAATAAAGTATTCTCTTATCTTATCAAAATCTCAAATATAATCAAAATCGCTGACATCACTACACCCTCCTGCACACATCACAATAATTGAATGATTTCCTGTCTCCACGAATTAATGGGTTGGGGGAAAAGAGGATATAATATTGGACTTTGTTTATTAGTAGAGCAACAAAAATAATTGACAAAGTAAGAAACGGAATGAACAGACGTGAGTCATATTGTCAGGAATACAGAGGAATGCTGTGTTACGTGGCAAACGTTAATATTTGTCCTCGTGGTGATGGTTTTAGATCGGTGAATAGAAATAATGAAGTTGCATATCGCAAGGTGTGCTTCGAGAGGTTCTTCTTTCCCTTGATGCCAAGATTAAACGAATCAAAATTTCTAGGAAAGGTCTTAATTCGTGAAAGATGCGCGCAAGACAATCGGGAATATCCGGAGGGAAAATTCTCCGAATATGAGTAGACTGCTTAGTTTTGCTCTCTAGTGGTGTTAGCAACACAGCAGGTATTAGCTTTTAAGGTTGATAGGTGTTTAATGATAAAAACATCGTGATGTATCATTTTCACGCTGAATGTTCAGTCTGTTGTATATAATGTTACATAAAAGTCCTATTTATAGATTTTTGGAACAGTTCGTGGTTGATGCCAGACCCTCTACACAGAGATTTTCAACCAAAGTGCAAAGGTATGTCCGCGGGTTCATAATGACATACTCTTATTTATGTCGCTGGCGTATCTCTAGGGGTACACGTACCACCGGTTGAGAACTGAGGCTCTATGATGAAGATGATGTCGATTTGTAATGCGCAGGTATCCATTCAGAAGAATGCTCATTGCGCAGAAAAAAAAACAAAAGAAGAAAAAAATAAAGTGAACAAATATATAAAACACCAGGAAAGTAAAAAAATATAGACAGAAGTGTTTCTTGGTTATTTAAGACTGTTTTGAAAGAAACAGATGGGTCTTCAGTTTTTTTCGAAACGTGGACGTAAGGTCTCTCACAGAGACACTATTAACCTGGCATCATGCTGGGATGGACAAACCTCTCGAACTACAAACGTTATTTTGGGGTAGTCACTGGCAATCACCGAGTTACATATCTGGAGGAGCAGCTCGCGGCACGCGTCTTCTTCGGCCGACGTGAGAACAAGATTTTTGGTCACGTGATCAGCAAATCGGGTTCGAGCATCTTCCGGTTTAGAAATATGTCAAGCAGTCGACACTTGACATCAACACAATTCTTGTGGGTACAAGCAATTAAAATGAAGATTTTTTTAATTAGATCTGTTGTTTTAAGCTATAAATATTTACATAAAAGTAGTCGTCTGTGTCACAACTACTTTCTCCATGATCTTAGAGAAAAGACAAGTTGAAAACTGGGCGATAATTGTTCAAAACATCGACATCAAGCGTCCACGTCTTAAGGCGTGGCCTCACCAGGGTATTTTTAAACAAAGATCGGTAAACACTTGTTAACAAACTGACATTTGCAATATTTGTGATGGTAGGAAGTAGAATGTCTAAGCAATCAAGACTAAGGCTTGTAGGCATTGGGTGTACTTTGCAAGCTGTTGGCTTTGCCTTTAGAATGATCGTCTTTATGTCGGTCTCAGAGACTGGTAAAAACTTAGTCAGAGAGAATCTTGGAAGAACATCACAACAGAAACAGTGAGGCGTCGATATTGACTCTAAGGAAGATGAAATGTTTGAGATCTTGTTAGTGAAATAATCACCGAAAGCATGCGGTAGCTGTGAAGCAGGGTAGACAGAGGGCAGTGGTGTTGGAGGAGATGCCGTTCTCACAAACAAAAACTTGCCCAGAGAAAGAGCGTTCACTTAAAACCTAAATCTCCACAAGATCAATTCACAGCCACACTTAACCCTCTGGCAGGATGGCTATTTCTATGAAATTTTAAACATTTTAATTTTGACTCTCACCTGCTCTTGCGAACAAGCTAGAATAACGAGCATTAACCGTCTCTCTACGGTTCTTGTTGTCACAGCTGTGTCCTATTCTATCACGAACTTGACTGCTGACAGACGATTTTTTTCCCAGTTAACTACTAAAACGAGGCAGGAGTGTACAAACCTTCCGGTTTATTTATTGTTTAGGCTCGCCGAGACTAGCAGCGGAGAACTTTGCAAGAGGCTAAGCGTTGGTCTTGGCAGACACACAGCAATCCACCTATAAACATCCGTGGTTCTATGCGATATTGTATTAATAAATGCGTTTTTATCCTGTTGTCCTCTTTTCCTCTTCCTTATCATCATTAAGATTATCATTTCAAAGGTAATCGTGTAGTCATACAATTATTGTCTGTTTGATAGTTGTTTGTGTAGTACTGACATTATTTTGATTTGTTTGCTCATATTTAGGAATATGGAGACATTAAAATAAAACAAACCATTTCCTCATTTAAAACGAATTGTTTTATAACAAAGTAGTTTTAATACGACTGCTACACAAGAACAGTATAAAATAATAATATTAATGGTAAGTATAACAAACAAACAAACGCTTAAAGAAAAATCCAATTACTTTAACTCTCTACTTTTACTTCATTTCTTTTGTCTATTTATTCAATCTCAAGTCTACCTTCTTTTCATCCCTCATATTGAAATGATTTTATTTCAGGGATGGTTTTCAAAATGAACTAGGAGTTTATAACTTGCTTAACATTGGAACCTACAAAAATTCCTCATCAAACATGGCTGCTACTAAGAATAACATGACGTGTGCAGTGTGCACAGAAGTTTACACATCACCGAGGTTTCTGCCCTGTTATCACACTTTCTGTCTACCGTGTCTAGAGGAGCTAGCAAGAAAACATCATGGAGACATCATCCCGTGTCCTACCTGTAGAGCTCCTGCTACTGTACCGCCAGGTGGTGTGTGTGATCTACAAGTCAACTTCTACTTCACTAAGAAAGCTCTGGAGAGGGCACGCAATGAGGGAAGTCGCTCCATGTGTCCTGTACACCCTGAAGAATGTATCGTATTTCATTGTACACAGTGTGACCAAGCATCTGTATAAGATGTAAACTCACTAAACACTATGGGCACCTGACCGAAGATTTTACAGAAACCGTTTCTTGCTGTAAGAAAACGATTGAAAAAAATATTAAATCTTTTAAGGACCCCATCACTCGCTTAAAAAACAAATTGGAATCTTGTAAACAAAGCGAGATGCGAGCCCTAGAAAAGCGAGCTGCAGTAGCGGAACAGGTAGGTCGTCGATATGTCAAACAGCAATGTTAAAAATGTAAGGTAAAACGTATGAATGTCTGTCTTTTGTCTTAAATCAGAAATATATGAAATAGAGAGAAATTTGTAATATGTTATATACTTAAAGTATTTTAAAATTAAAGTTGTTTAGTAGTCTCAAGTTTTAGGCCAAACATGAATACTGATTCAGGGAAACCGGGCACAAGGGAGATAGTTCGGGCTGTACTCCTGCTACCGACGTCAACATCAGTACCGTACATACAATACTCACACGTCGATCAGTTTTTATTACGCGGTTCACGAGCCCCCACCTTCTGGCTTTCCCCGAACACAAGACTCAACGAGGTGTGGTTTAATGTACAATAATAAAGATTTATTTAATAGCTGAAAAAACATGAAAATACATACAACAAAATGACTCCTCTAGAACAGTTAGAATAGCAACAGATCTCACTTACGTTGAAGCGAACTCCATGTCCGACCACACACTCACACACACGCATATACAGGTAGTCCTCGGGTTACGACGGTCTCGAGTTACGTCGTTTCGTGGTTACGACGCTCATTCCGACTTACGAGGTCAGTGCATCAAAGAAAAGGAAGGCCATCACCATGGAGGTGAAAGTGGATATCATAAGGCAATCTGAGAAGGGGAAACAGCAACAGAAATTGGCAGGTCATTAGGACTTAGTCGCTCGACTGTCGCTACTATTATCAAGGATGAAGATCCTTGAACACGTGACTGGATCTGCTCCTATGACAGCGACAGTGATAACAAAGCGTACTGTACTGCACAATATTTTACTGTACTTATGTTTATTGATAATTATGTAGGGTACTGTGTTAATATAGGTGTTTGGATAGGCTAAGTGTTTGCAGTACTGTACTGTTATTATGGTACAGTACTGCATGAACGTATGATCCGACTTACGTCGAAATTCGGTTTAAGCGGCCGCGTTAAGAACGGATCCCCGTCGTAAGTCGAGGACTACCTGTACATCCCCTTGAATTCTTTCCCTTGTTTTTCCGCCAATGCTATCCACACGATTGCTGGTGCTGGCCAAGCAGACACTTTAGACTGATGAGGTGAAGCTACGACTCCTTTAGTCGTTGACAGCTGATGTTTTCTATGTAAACGCTTCAAATTAACGAAGAGGACGTTACGACTTCTATGATCCTCTCTGTTGCTGTCTTCCTTACCCCCAAGTGATTCCTGAAATCCTGGCGACTTAGTGAATATACATTTCGAACGCATGTAGACTCTGTTACAACAGATCAAATGTTACGATTGCAACCCATTTTTTCACCGACCATTTCAATGATGATGATGATGATGATGAAGATGATGAAGATGATGATGATGATGATGATGATGGAGCATAATACATATCCAATACCTTATCTAGGCAAGGATACACTCACATTTCCAATCTCTTTCACACAGAAAATTTTCACCACGTCTTTCTGCCTCGTTGATTTGTTTGGGAATGGCAAAACAGTTCTCAACAACTACAACTGTTTTAATGAATTTTTCGTTCAGTCATACGTTGTTCAATAAGTCGTGCTCACTATCATTCATTCCTATCATACAGCCAAGTACGATAACCCAACCTTATTGAAACAATCAGGGGTGATAACCCATGTCCCTGACACCTGGCGACACAGATTTGAGCACTGTCCTGGTCCAGGGACATACACAGTAGTGTCTCAGACGACTGCACTGCCACCTACAACCGCCGAACAAACACCACCTTCAAGCGAAGCTCTCTGGTTCTTCGGAGTGCCGGCTAACCCAGCAGACGTTCTCCTCATTGGATAACGACGACTACTGGTGGTCTTGGTGTCCATCGTCAACCTTTCACAGTTAGTTTAAGTCCTGGTCGCGTAACCCTTTTGATTTTCAGCAGCAGTCGGGATAAATCCTCGTCATTGAGCCTCGCTTTTGAGTCAAGGTTCTCTAGCCCAGCGTCCTTGCTCCCAAGGCTCAAACTCTTATCTTCAGACTCAGTCTCAATCTCCCCACAAGAAATCAAGAATGTCTACAAGGTACTTACCAGACCGATTGATCTATAACCAAATCGACTATATCCTGCTGCTGAGACGCTCCAAATCCAGCATCAACATGCAAAGACAAGGATGTACCCAGGCGCTAGTACACGTAGCGACCATGACCTTGTTCTAACGAACCTGAAGCTGAAGTTGAAACGAGGTTACTATAAAAAAAAAACCCGAAATGCACTTTGATTTGCAGAGACTGCAAGAAGCAAGCGTTGCAGAAATCTTCATGGCCACAGCTGGAGGAAAATTTTTCGCACTGAACCTTATGGAATGTGATGTAAACACCCTCTCTGGAAACATCAAAGAGGTGCTACTGTCAACAGCCCAAGAGGTTCAAGGGCGACAAAGAAAGACGAAACAGCAATGGGTCACAAATGACATCCTAGCCCTCTGTGCGGAAAGGAGGGTCTTAGAGAGAGAAATGAAAAGCAAACTTGAAGCAGTAACCAAATACAAAGAAGTAAACTGTGCCATCAAGAAAGGAATGAAGACAGTTTGGGAGAACTGGATTGAGAGACAATGCCGGGACATAGAGGATGTAATGGCTCGAGGTGACAGCAAGAAGGCCTACCAACTTCTAAAGACTCACACTAAGACAGATCAGTACAAGACCTCAGTCATTGAACACAAAAAGTCGCAAAAGAGTTAAACTATTATGAAAAACACGGAGGCACGGAGTGTCCGTGTCAAGGACCTTGGAGGGTAGTCGACGCCGCGATGGCTAGAGAAGGAACTGACTGACGAACATCAACAACTGGACTGGTCGTCCTGTACAGGACCTGCTGACTGTCACCAATCATAGGCAAGAGTGGCGGGTCCTGTCCGCTGCCGCGTCTATCCATGTGCTCCACAATGACAAGTACCGGTAAAGAAACGACTGACTGTTTCTCTGCCCCGCCTTAAGTGACGTGGTGAACAGGTGACCAATCCTCTCTCCCCGTGTCAACCTACTAGGTCCTGGCAGACAGGTGTGAGAGACCCCGGAGGTGTCCCTATCTCACTATATGAGATAGACGCCTCTGCCGGTCAGTTGGTCCTCCTTGGCGTACAACCTCTGCACTTCTATCCCATACACACCTCTACACCCGCACATACACCCGCTCTTCTAGCATAATGGGACTCAGACTTGTCAACTAGCCACCCTAGACCAAACTGGGGCGCTTATTACTTACCTTTTAAAGTCATCACATGACAGCTATAAATAGAACCAGTGTTTTAGGACTTACAAAGCATTTAATCGTGCGACGTGCAGTGTATCAATAGTTTGACAATAAAGCCATGGTTTTAACTTTCAACAGATTCAAGACCGGTATAAAGTCATTGTGGCCATGGCAAGAGAATATCGTGACAAAGCGCTGCAAGAACTCAAGCAAGCTTCCGATACTTTGCAGAAATATTTGGCCGCTGACACTCAGCGAGTACAGGATGAGCTCAACTCACTTCTGCAGCTTCAATCCCGCGCTCAACACGCGCTGAGTTCGGCCTGTGGCACGGAGGTCCTGCAGGTGGAGAGAGAGATGACACCGGGAGAATTAAGCGCCGAGCGACTGAGAGAACGAGAAGCTGAACTACCTGTCCACACTTACCGCCCTGTACTCTATGGTGACTTCTATAACTACATTGAGGACCACTACATGAAAACATTTATCGGGTCACCAGTCCAATTGAGTTTTCCAACTAAGAAAGCCGTAGAAATTGTTAGAGTGGGTCGATGTGGCGATAGAGGATGTCGGGAAGTGCATGCTTTGGGGCAGCGAAAGGACGGACGTATCGATGTGTTTTATGGGGGAGCAGGAGGCGACTACTCTAAAGAGAAAGGCGTGTGTTTTAACTCTAATGGTCGTAGAGGACCTGAGACAGACTACGGTACGCGGATATCATACATTTCACGTGGGAATAGAATTTTCCGATGGAATGAGTTCTCATTTTGTGCTCTTCCTTCTAAGAACAAATGTCTGCATTCTTTAGTTCAGGACTTTGAATCAGGTGTACTTCATATAGTTTCAATCAATTGGAAAAAAAGAGATTACAAGGAAAGGATCTCTGTATTATTGACCCCAAAGATACACAGGGTACATAACTTTGATTCAAACGAGCAAGGAACGTTTTTTGCTTTAGTAGATGAAGATGAAGGTGAGAACACAAATGATGAACTAGTAAAGATAAATAAGAGTGAAGCGGGTAGCCGGGCATCCCGTGTAGTACGTCTCTATTCCAAGAAATCCAACGACCCCATAGCGACCTTCACGCAAAAGAACTTCTTCCCATCAGACGTCTGCTTCTATGGCAAAGATGTGCTGCTGATCGCTGATTGGATGAACGACTGTGTGCACGTGACAAGAGTATCAGACCGTGGCATCGAGTTTGTCTGCTTCCTTCCTGGCAGTGGTGACATGGTGCGGCCCACAGCTCTGAACCTTGACCTTAACGGTCAGCTGCTAATTGGATGTGGGGATGGCTGGGTCCTTAGAGTACCTGTCGACTACTAGGACAGATTTCCAGATGACATTTTCTATAGTATAAGGGAGTATACAGAACATAGGAAATAGCTTGCAGCAGTTTCTAGCATTCCAAATGATGACCTCAATTGGAAATATTTCATTCTAGATATGAATCTACGTTTGAGTGTATTACTTGATGATTATTGTTACTATAATTACACATTATACTTCCAACACAGAAATGCTTTCAATTTACAACTTAGTTTTTGTATGCCGTCTGTGTTGATGTTAGATATAGACAGCTGAACATCTTTAATTACACTACTTATTATATATATTCCTCTATGCTACAGACTGAACCACCAATTCTGCATTAAAATCTCTGTAATTTGAAGTAAAGGAGAGAATGAAGATTATCCATATTCTCGACAATTTTTAAAAAGTGTCATCATGCATAGGTACAAACACAATTGCACTGGAGATCATTTTCTTCCTTCGCTCAACATCATCACTTGGAATTACTTGCAAAATTGTGGCTATAACAGATCTGAAGTGTTTTCTTTTATTTGAGAACAAATTTGCCAAAGGGAGACACATTTGTAAGTTTTGTTTCTGACATATTATGCTAACGTGTGCACGTGCCACTTCTTTGTGTGTGTGTTTGCGTGCGCGCTCGCGCTCCTTTTTTTATGTCGTTCATTGAAGCACGTGTTGCCAGTCCATGAACAGTGGAACAAAGTGAATGCCACGTGGTTTCAAGAATGCTGAAAATAATGACATTTCTTGATGAAACTCTTTGTTGGCTCATTCTCTTCAGTATGACTCCAAACGTTCCAACAGACACAATTTTGTAAAAACAGGAATAAGTCCATGTAGTCAAGAACTTTAAGCATTACTTGAAACAGATTTTTTTATTTAAAGTTCGTGTTCAAAAATCTAAATAAAGAAATAACATTTTGTGAATACTGAGTTCTATATCAGCAACTAACTGAACTTATGTTCATAGTGAAATTTTAAAAAATGTGAAAGAAAATTGTTACATTAACTAATAGACTTGGTTTGTGTTTGTTTACACTCTGCAGCATGTTATCTTCGATAAACAAGAAATTGTTGTAAGTATTCGACTATTTAATAATTTACGCATGTCTAAAAGTCCTCGTCACACAAGGTTTACTATAATCGTAATCATCATTGTGGTTCTTTTCCCAAACGAAATAGTGTGTACATATTTTATATATGCTGTTGTGTACAAATTGCATTTCAAATCAGCTGCTGCTGTGTGCAAATTTTGTTTGTACATTTTTTCAATTGTGTTTAAGCAGTTCTTGTTTGTTTGCTTTTTTGTTTGTTTGGGGTTTTTTTTCATCCACACCAGTAGGATGTTCTATGTTCTGGTTGCTAGTGTACTCAAGAGAACATTGTTGGTTTTCGGTTTTTTTAAAAACTTTATTTAGGTATAGATATGACACGTGGCAGTGTATTCTACCTTTGGGCGAACGAAAGCTGTGCAATTTATATAAAAAAATTCTGATGTTCAGGCGGAGAGCATGTGCATCCAGATTACAGCTGCAAAGTCAGGCGGACATCTTAAACTATGCTTGTCAAGTCGTGTGAGGGGAACACTTTTAACTTTGTTTTCTTGACAGTATTTTGCGTGTGAAACAAGATAGACACAACATTAAATTAGGCTTAGATTTAAAAAATATATATTCTGATGGACTATCATTTCTTTATACTTTTAAGGGCATTGTGTATTACAAGACCTGCAGTGACATCCATTTGTATGTAGATACTCGTAGTACAGCCTGTGGCATGTTTTGTGAAGGCGACTGGTAGTAATATTTTGTGCTCAGAGACGACCTGTCTGTTTGTGCACAGTCGGCAGTGAAGCTGGAAAAGGAGGTGGCCATCAAAGTGTCAGCCGACAACACAATACGTACTTACACTTCTCACTGAAACGCTTACAACCAGTGTTGCAGAGACATGAACATCCCCCAGTACCGGTGACAGACATAACGGTTGTCCTATGTGCAGCCAACCGAGCCCGCAGGTTAAAGCTGAGGAAGACTTGTCCTAGTCATCCACCCCGTTATACACCCTCACCTTTAGTGCCCGGTGTCGGCCCTGTTGGGAACAGGAGAGATTGTATGCGCTGTTGTGTCTTATGAATAAGTTTTTAATTATTATCTTCGAATAAACCGCTCCATGTCTTAACCCCCCAAAACTTTGGTACTGCCAAAATATGTTGTGTTAAATGCGTGTGTGTATGTGCGCGCGCGCGCGTGGGGAAGGGGTAGTGGAGAGGGGAGAGCGGCTGCCTTGGGTAGTCGACAAATTTTATGTTCTCGGATACTGCTCGAGCAGCATGGCTTACACAGGTAATGGGATAAGAAAAATTAAGTTCTTCTTTTACTTTAAAGTATGCAACGTGAGAACATTCTAAAAATAACTTCGCTCGAAATAACTTCCCTGTCATCAGAAATGTCCGGAGGAGAGGTCTACTAATCTGTGTAGACAGGTAGGACGGGCCACAACCTTTGTCATAGGGAGGAACGTTGGATCACTGGAGGTTTCTGTAAAATTCTTGCTGTTCGAGTGACGTGTAGAAACGACGAAGTGGTATGTAAGATTAAATTTAATTGTTAAGAAAGTGACAAAAAACAACTAACAGTATAAAGGAAGAAGCAAAATGAACAGACAAGCAGCGAAGTAGCAATTTTAACTGGAAACTTGTTGCTCGTAAACACAGGAAGTAAAATCATGTTAAGGGCTGATGACTTGTTCTTACTTTCAGAGGTGAGAGGCTTTAGCATTTCAGTATGAATTCAAACGTAGAATATCGCCAGCTACCTTTTGTTCATATTGTAGAAAAATCTAGAATCAAGCAGAACAAAATTCAAGTAGGACATTGTTCTCAAAAACAGACCTCACGATATATAGCTGGCGATGGAGTGTTACATTATGTGTCTGTTTAAAGTTTCATATTGTTTTGCTAGTGCAAGTCATTTTTTTTTTCATTTAGTAATTTAATCATAGACTGCTAGTATATTGTTAGTATTTGTCCGCATGACTGTGGGAAGCATGTCAAGAGGTATAAACTAACAAAAAATTATTTAGACGTGGCGTGTTGGTACACAGGGATTCGAGGCGCCCGAAATGGGCTATTTTATCATGTCAGGTAAGCACAGATATAAGATGTAAAACATGACACTGACTGCCACAGGTGTTCATGGTGAAACGCAGAAATTGAAGGTAGCCATATCACAGCTAACTACAATGTCTGTGGTATTCCCTTTGCTTAGCGATGCGGAACGAAGAACTTGTCGTGTCATCTACACAGGTTTTGACTCGTAGGGTTGCACAAGGTGTGTTTCACGGACTGTGTACAGCAACTTCATGCATGGGTGTAACAATGGCAGACCAACGATCCAAGCCTTCCAGTAACGTCAATGACAGATAGTTAGATTTTAGTCTTTCCTTTGTGCTTTTATCATTTCGTCGTTTGTTTGCTTTCATACGACTGTGGTCGTATGTATGTTTTGCACATTATTTTTAGCCTTACTCTTGTAAAGATCATTGAGACTTTTGCTATGTCGCGACATCCTCTATATAAAAAAAATATTATTATTATTGAGCATTTGAATCGTTTATTCAGGGGCCATTGCCCCTTTAGCAGGAGGAGCAAACATGAGGGATATTGCAATAATACATTAATTCATGGACATGAAAGCTAAAATTGCAAACATTGCCTTCAAACGTTATTTAGACACATATATTACTCATCTACTGTAGACTTTTTAAGTTAAAAATCATAGAGAAGATATAATGCCAAATTCTTAATAAAGTTTTGATTTGTTGAACCCAGTAACAGACTCATTTTAAAATTGTTTGGGTTAATATACCATTTTCTTCGCATGAATCTTACTTTGAAATGTTATAATGGTTTGCAACAGAGAACAAAGTGACTTCATCTTCTTTATTTATTTTACATAATGGTCACAGCAGGTCACGTGCAATGTGTCTTCCGTATCGAAAATAATGAACTGCAATATTGGACACACCTAGTCTAAATTTAGGCAAAACTGTCACCAGATAGTTCTCTATGTTCACTTGCAAATATTTTTCAGTTCCTGAGATATTATATGCAGAATAAAAAGAAAACATTTGAGTTTTCTTTCTGACATTCTCTCACGGACTAGCTACAGTAACGAGCTTCACCAGTTGCTCCGCCATTGTTGTTCTCACACCTGTGTCCTCCTCTCCTGTTTCTGTTCTCTGTGTATTATGCCATGTTTATTTATCCTTTCCATCTCCTCCTCATCGTCATCTCACAAGTTATCGTGTGATTAATTAGTCAGACGATAATTATCTGTTTAATAATTGTTCGTTAACATTGACATTCGTTCTCCTCATTGAGGAGCATAGAGACATAATACAAAATACAGAGAGTAGTTTATCCAAATCATTTCCTTATATAAGCTTGACTGATTGCACAACAAATCAAAATAAGACTGTTATACATGACATAATAATACTAAGTATACCTTGGCTTGCCTAATTATATGATTACCAATGAACTTGCAGAAAAAAATATTAGACTAACTCTCCTGTAACTTCATTTTTTTGTATATTTACTCTGTTGGAAGTCTAGCTTATTTGCATTACTCATTTTGTTATTATTTTAATTTCAGAGGGGGTTTGAGAATGAACTAAAAGTTTATAACTTGCTGAACATCGAAACATCTCCCCCCAAAAAAATTCACATCAAACATGGCTGCTTTGCATGATGACATGACCTGTGCAGTTTGTACCGAAGTTTACATATCGCCGAGGTTTCTGCCCTGTCATCACAGTTTCTGTCTAGCATGTCTAGAGGAGCTGGAATATAGATATGGAGACATCATCCCGTGTCCTACCTGTAGAGCTCCTGCTACTGTACCGCCAGGTGGTGTGTGTGATCTACAAGTCAACTTCTACTTCACGGAGGAGGCTCTGGAGAGGGCGCGCATTGAGGGAAGTCGCTCCATGTGTCCTGTTCACACCAAGAGTGTGTTATATTTTACTGTACACACTGTGACCAAGCCATCTGTATAAGATGTAAACTCTCTAAACACGATGGGCATGTTACTGAAGATTTGCCAGAAACCGTCTCTCGCTGTAAGAAAACGATTGAAAAAAAAACATTAAATCCTTTAAAGATGCGATCACTCGCCTAAAAAACAAATTGGAATCTTGTAAACAAAGTGAGAAGCGAGCCCTAGAAAAGCGAGCTGCAGTAACGGAACAGGTAGGTCCTTCTAATAGCAATACCGACCTTGTATGGAAAAACGTTTTAATGTCTGTCTTTTGTATTAAATCTAAAATATTGGAAGAATAAAATATTACAAAGAAAAATTAGTAATAAGTTAAAGTATTTTAAAATTAAAGTCATAAATAAACTCAGTATTTTAGGTCTTAAAAACACTTTGTTAATGGTACGTGCAGTGTACGAACAGTTTAGCAATCAAGCCATGTTTTATTTAACGTCCGACAGATTCAAGTCCGGTATGACGTCATTGTGGCCATGGCAGCAAAATATCGCGACCAAGCACTTATGGAACTCAAGAAAGCTTCCGATGATTTGGAGAAAGTTCTGGCCGCTGACACACAGCGAGTACAGGATGAGCTCAACTCACTTCTCAAACTTCAATCCCGCGCTCAACTCGCGCTGAGTTCGACATGTGACACGGAGGTCCTGCAGGTGGAGAGAGAGATGACACGGGGAGAAGGAAGCTCAGAGCAGCTGAGAGAACGAGAAGATGGACTGCCTGTCACGACTTACCGCCCTGTACTCCACGGTGACTTCTATAACTACATTGAGGACCACTACATGAAGACATTTATCGGGTCACCAGTCAAACAGATTTTTCCAAGCAAGAAAACCGTAGACATCGTTCGCGAAGGTCGATTTGGCGATGGAGGATGTCGGGAAGTGCATGCTATGAGGCAGAGGGAGGACGGAAGTATCGATGTGTTTTATGGCGGAACAGGAGGCGACTACACCAAAGAGAAAGGTGTAAATGTCAACTCTGATGGTTCAAGAGGACCTGAGACAGACTACGGAATGCGGATATCATGCGTCACACGTAAGGATGACATTTTGCCATGGGAAGAGCCATCGTTCTGTCATCTTGGTTCTAAGAATAAAAGTATGCATTTGTTAAGTCAGCATTTTGAAACGGGTGTGTTTAGTATCTGTTCAATGAAAGACGAAGAAACAGATGAAAAAGAAACACTTACTCTTTTATTGAGCCCACAATTACACAGGGGACACAACTTTGATTCAAACGAGCAAGGGACGTTCTTTGCTGTAGTAGATGAAGATGAGAATAAGAACTCAGATGATGAATCAATGAGAACAAACGAGAATAAAGAGGGTAGCCGGCGTTACCGTGTTGTACGTCTGTATTCTAACAAATCTGACGACCCCATAGCGACCTACACGGAAAAGAACTTCTTCCCATCAGACGTCAACTTTTGTGGCGAAGACGTGCTGCTGATCGCTGATTGGATGAACGACTGTGTGCACGTGACAAGAGTGTCAGACCGGGGCATCGAGTTTGTCTGCTTCCTTCCTGGCAGTGGTGACATGGTGCGGCCCACAGCTCTGAACCTTGACCTTAACGGTCAACTGCTGATTGGATGTGGTGATGGATGGGTCCTCAGAGTATCTGTCGACTACTAGGACAGATTTCCAGATGACATTTTCTATATGATGTGACAAAGTATGAGGCAGTGTATTAGAACGACACCCACAGAACATAGGAAATCCATCATAGTCAGCAGCAGTTTCTAGGATTTCAAATGATGAGCTTCATTGGAAATGTTTCATTCTAGATATGAATGATTATTGTTACTATAATTACACATTATACTTCCAACACAGAAATGCTTTTAATTTACAAATTAGATATTTTTTGTATGCCGTCTGTGTTGATGTTAGGTATAGCAGCTGAACATCTTTAATTACACTACTTATTATATTCCTCTATGCTAGCAGACTGAAACACCAATTCTGCATACAAATACAAGTAAATGAGGGAATGACGATTATCCATATTCTCGACAATTTTGAAGAAGTGTCATCATGCATAGATACAAACACAATTGCATCTTAGATCATTTTCTTCCATCGCTCAACATCATCAGTGTTCAGTGTACACCACCTCGCTGGGTTACGATGAAAGGCATGACGAGGTGACTGAAGTATGCAAGGTCTTCCTGTTCGACTTTTATCAACTCTGCCTAAAATCTATTTGTACCTGAAGCAACTATCTTAAGTTATACATAAATGTGACTATTAGGTACAGAGAAAGTGTTGTAGCGAATGTCAGCAAGTAATGATGGAAAAGTTAGGGACACAGTAAAAGATATCTGTCATAGTTAAAGCAAGTTATGAAGCGACTAGAAGTCCAGACACTGAGCTATGGACTGTCGTGGACAAACTGCAAACTGTGTTCACGAAATCTCATCATCTGCTCCACATGGATGGAGTTTGTTTTGAAAGAAAACAACAGAGCCTTTTCTGCTGCGTCTGCGAAAAATAATTTTAAATTGCTGCTTCTTAAAAATAATAAGTGCAAATTTACTATTTTTTGCAAAAACATTACTTGTAAAGAAGTATTTCTAGTGTATACACTATATTCGTTAGTATGTCCTAGATGCACAAATATTCATAAATTGGAATTATTTGCAAAATTATTGCTTTAACAAATCTGAAGTGTTTTCTTTTATTTGAGCAGAAATTTGCCAATGTGAAACATTTTTCAGTTTTGTTTCTGACATATTATGCAAGCGTATGTGCGTGCCACTTCTTTGTGGGTGTGTTTGCGTGCGCGCGCTCCTTTTTTGTTTAGTTCATTGTTAGCCCGTGTTGCCAGTCCATGAACAGTGGAACAAAGTGAATGCCATGTGGCCTCAAGAATATTGAAAATAATGACATTTCTTGATGAAACTCTTCTATGGCTCATCCTCTTCAGTATGACTCCAAACCTACCAACAGACACAATTTTGTGAAAGCAGGAGTAAGCCCATGTAGTTATATACTATATGCACTACTTGAAACAAATTTTTTTATTTAAAGTTTGCTTTCGAAACTCTAAATAGAGAAATAGAATTTCGTGAACACTGGCTTTTTATATCACCATCTAGATATTATATTAATAGTGACATTTTAAAAAATGCTAAAGAAAACTGTTACACTAATTAATATACTTGGTTTGTGTTTGTTTACACTCTGCAGCATGTTATGTTCATAAGCAGGAAAATGTTGTAAGTAATCGTCTGTATCACAATTTACGTATGTCTGAAAGTCCTCGTCACACAAGGTTGACTATAATCGTAATCAGCGTTGTGGTTCTTTTCCCAGACCAAATAGTGTGTACATATTTTATGTATGTTGTTGTGTACAAATTGCATTTCAAATCAGCTGCTGCTGTGTGCAAATTTTGTTTGCACATTTATTCAGTTGTGTTTAACCAGGGTGCGGAGAGAGGGGAGTGGCTGCCTTGGGTAGTCGACAAATTTTATGTTCTCTGACACTGCGCTAGCAGCATGGCTTACACAGGTATAGGGAAAAGAAAAGTTAAATCCTTCTTTTACTTTAAAGTATGCAAAGAGAAAGTTTGTGCTAAAAATAAATTCACTCGAACTAACTTCCCTGTCACCAGAAATGTCCGGAGGAGAGGTCTACTAATCTACGTAGACAGGTAAGACGGGCCACACCCTTTGTCATAGGGAGGAACGTTTGATCATACTGAGGTTTCTGTAAAATTCTTGCTGTTCGAGTGACCCGTGTATCAGCCATACACGAGCAGCATCTTCCATCGAAGTACCTCGCTCACGATGCTGTCGCTAATACGCGTGCTCGTGTGTGTGTCACACCCGTTTGAGATTCTGATCAGTCTATCAAGCCGCCATCACTCAAAACCATGACTTCTACTTATTGTGGTTATTGTAGATTAAATTTATTTGTATACAAAAAACTTAAAGTACACAAGGAAGAAGAAGCGAAATGAACAGACAACAATTGAAGTAGCAATTCGTGTGAGAGATATGTCCTAAAGTACCTCAGTACTAAACACGCCAGTCCATATATCCTGGCGTCAGAGAGTGAACACCTCACCGAGCCGTCCATCTTTATCCACCATCACCTGTAGGGGGATTCAGCAACGCTTACTTCTGAGAGGTGTAGAGAGATAGCTCTGGCGGTTTACGCATTTCAGACTAACTGAACTATGCTACACACGCCCCATTAGTAAGATCGTCCACTGCTCCCTCTTTGTGTTCTCATATTGTAGAAAAATCTAGAAGAATCAACAGAACCATATAGGATTCAAGTTAGGACATTTCTCAAAACACTCCTCACCGCTAGTTGATAGCTTCTCTAGGGATGCTACAGTGTTACATTATGTTGTCCTGTTTTAAAGTTTCATTTCTGTTTGCTAGTGCAAGTCATTTTTATTAGTAAATTAGTCATAGACCTTGCTATCTTAGTACAGCGTTCTGCGTTAGAATTTCTTAGATGCCGCGAACCATAGACTGTTGGGATACTAGTAATGTCATCTACGCAGCCTCGGGCATAATTCTACCTAAAATAATTATTTAGACGTGGCGTATGTTTGGTTACGAGGGATCGCTAGCGAGCCAGCGAACCGATGCTGAGGTGTCTCAGGCTTCCGTATTTATCATGATGCAAGTCTCTGGCCACTACATGTGCCACTCAGTGTCTCTTATCGTCCGTATAGGCCGGACTGCTGTCTCGAGGGTGAGGACAGATATAAGATGTAAACATGTGATGACCACTGACAGAACCAACGAGGTGTTCATGGTGCAAACCGCAGAATTGAAGGTACCATCTCCATCGAGCAAGGACCATACACACCTGGTTTCATCTTAGCCAGGTCTGTTCCCTCGCTCTTAGCCCGCTCTGTGTCACTCGAGCCAGAAGACCAGACCATAGCTGTTGGTAGTCTACGACAGGTTATGATATAGAACTTGCGGTTAGAGTGCTCTTGCACAACATGTGGCTGCACAT